>NC_092508.1:90817181-91120211 GCF_047511675.1 Marmota flaviventris
TCTACGTGTCTCCCTTTCTTGCATTGTGGATCTGAGATATTACAGTTTCTTCCCTATATTCTTGTAGTATCTGTGCAGATTGTCTGTATCTCACCTTGATGTTGGGCTTCCAGATCCTGCTGGTATCCCTCAACGGAGGCTACTGCATCCTGAGTCTGAAACCTGCATAAGTTGGAGAGGGTGGATCTGGGCCGCTGGGCTTGACCTCCTAAAGTAGTCTGCTGGTAGGAAGGGGCTGTCCTGTGCCAAAGGCTAGGTTCTGGCAGTGTCTGCCCAGCTGGGGGAGGGGTGAACTGGGCCTATTGAAATCTTGGATCCCTCATGGGCTGATGTGAGCCATCTGGGCTGGATCTCGGCTTTCGTGGTAGTGCACTGGTTAGAAGGGGCGTCCTGAACCAGAGGCTAGGCTCTAGTGAGTGTCTGCCCCACCAGGAAAGGGGTGGTACTGGCCCACTGTGTGCCTGGGCCCTGCAGAGGCTGGGGTGGGTATCTACAGAATGTATTTTAAAGTATTTGCCTCCTTGATTTTGGGAGCTGGTCAGGCAAGTCCCAGATCTGTAGGGTAGGCTAGAAAGCTGGAAGAAGCTGAATCAGCCATCCACAGGCAGGGTTTCTTCTTCCAGAAAACTTCAGATCTGCAATAAAACCTCTCAACTGATGGTCCATTCAGACTCTCTGAGATTATGTCTTTTACTTGAAGTCAGCTGATGGTGAATGTATTTTTTTTTTCTATTCTTTCTTAAGGTCCTAGAGTTTGTGCAGAGGCTCTAAGAAACTTTGGTGAGCTGTCCTTATTCATTTCTAGAATTCACCTCAGGTGATCTAGATATAGTCTTTCTTCGTGAACAGTGCTGAATCAAATTTTCTAAATCTTTATTTTTGGTAAACTTCTTTCTAGCTTCAATGTAAATAGCTGTACTTCTATAAACACATCCATCCTTTTCTTTGATTAAGTTGAGGGTTTTTTTTTTTTATATTTGGTTTGTTGAATGGATTTGAATCCCCTTGGGTGGGGCAACCAGATCTCTTTATATATGTGAGTTTGTGTACATATACTGCAAATACATGTGTGTGTGTATGTGTGTGTGTGTGTATGTAAACATAGGAACTCACACATGATAGGCAAGTGCTCTATCAATAAACTACATCTCCAGACTTTTTTTTTTTTTTTTGAGACAGAGTCTTGCCCCAGGCTGAAAAGTATGATTTGTTTTGTTTGGTGTTGTCTGTGGTGCCGGGATTGAACCCAGGGCCTCACACATGCTAGGCAAGTACTCTACCACTGAGCTACATCCCTAGCTTAGATCTCATTAATATGATAATTCAATGGCTGGCTTCTTTTATTCACCACATTTCTATTCTAATTAGATTAATTCTCATATTTGGCCTTTTTATTTTTCCAATTTTGCCTCAGCTTCTGAGAGTTTTTTTATTATAATCATCCAGATAATAGAAATTATATATTTGAACTTTTAGTATGAAAATTCTTTGTGTGTGTGTGGTGGGGGTACTGGGGATTTAACACAGGAGTGCTCTATCACGGAGCCATACCCCCCTAACTTTTTTTTCCCCACTTTTATTTGAGACAGGGTCTCACCGGGTTGCTGAGGCTGACCTTAAACTTGTGATCCTCTTACTTTAACCTCCTGATTTCTTGGGATAAGAGGTGTGTGCTTGGCCTAGTAAGAAAATTCTAAGAATTTGGAATTCTGTTATTTAATCATTAGACAGCAACTTATAAAGTTTAGCAGCCAATTTCCTACTACTATGACAAATTCCACCCTGAACAGCATGGGAAAAATGCATTCCAGCTTCATCTACATTAGCAATGAATTTCAATTCATAACCTTACACAGTTGGCTTTAGAAGAAGTAGCATTCCCTTCCCATATCCTTATCTATAGCTGCAGCCTCCAACCCAGTCCCCAAGACATATGGTTCTGTATTTCTTGGAAGGTTTGCAGCAATTCATTACTGCATTCAAAATCCCTTGAGTCCAGCTACAATGCGGGGTAATTACTCCAATATGGAGAAGCGTCAAACTGCATGTGAACATGCTTCTCCAATAATTCTAACCCAAATCTTGAAAGTAATGACAAGCCTTTTTTTTTTTTTTTTGCTTAGCTTTAGAATCATAGTGTAAAAGCTAAGTTAAATGTTTTGCCTAATGCTACTTTGAACAGCAATCATTGGGGGAGCACATGGGCATTATTCTCAATTGAACTCCTGGTAAACATTTAAAAATAGTTCCATACCCAAAAGGACTCATCAACATCACTGCCATTAATCAATAGTAGCTTTGTCAACAAATAAGTAGATCCATCAAGGTGAAATATTCACTGTCAATCAGTAGTCGAGTCAACATTACTTGTTATCAAACTATTTTTTGTGTTATGAAATTTATTTTACAAACAACCTTATGTGGGATTCCAGTATATAAAACAGATAAGGAGAGTTGCAGAGGTTGAGGGTATGGAATGGACAACGATATTATTTACAAGAACATTTTGGTTACTGGCTTAATAACTCATTGGTTATTTTTTTCTTTCATATAAAATGTAGACAGCACCAGATAGGGGTGGTTTGGGAAAGACTTTGTGCATAGCCTTGAAGTAAACATTGAAGGGGAAGAAATTGCCATGTAAAATAAAAGAAGCCTGGAGAAAATTTCAAATGAAAACATAAGAAGGAGACTTATGGGGAAAAAAAATCCTTGAAGCATAAATGAGCATAATCAAAGGCAAATATATTTTTTAAAAGTATACTAAATAGAATCACACCTAATCTTATTTGCTCTGGAAAAACTACTTAGAGTTCATTTTGATAAATATGTCAATAGAAAATGCTTTGGTTTACAAAGAGCTATCTGTATAACAAATAGTTTGGGAGAAAAAGATGTTGTATTTATCAGGAATCTATTAAACATAATGTTCTACTCAAGAGCACTTTGGTACAATTGTTTTGCTTTTGTGAACACCAATAAAATCCACCTATACCATGCTTCTAAAGTATTTTGTAAGTCGCTAAAATATTATATTCAACAGAGATACAGAAATATGATCATAATATAATAAATTATTATTATTGTTGAAAATCTGTTAGAAATGTTATATGGTATGGCAGAAGAATAGATTTCCATTTACCAGAATATTGTAGGACCTGGCTATTGTCGTTCCTGACTTTATCATTTAGTAGAAGTTCCTCTGTATAAGTGCTAAAGAGCTTTCTGATTATTGAAAGGACCAGAATCAAGGATGTGAAACAGGAAGGTTTTATACTTTAAAGGTTGAAAGAAGATTTGGCAGAGACAGAAGAGGGTATTTCTGCTTAAGAATATCCTCATTGTCACATAGCTTTTAAATTCACTTTGCTTGTTTTTCAATTGGTGTGTTTATAAGGTACTTGCTTTCTAAAAGTAGGTTTGTGTTTTTGTGACAATGGCAATAATGCTTCCTTTGTAGAACCTATCTGTGTGAGCTTGTCCAAATCAGACTGGGCATAACATAGAATACACATTTGCTTCTTCTGAATGGTGCTTCATCTCAGTGGTTATGCCACATGGATGGCATTCAGAAATAACAGTTGTTTCTCCATATAGTGGTGATCCAGTCCCCTGTGATTCTGAAGCCTGAATGTTCTAATTCTGCAAATACATGAATACAATTATAGAGTTTTATCTGACCCTGACTGGGCCTTTGTCCTTTCATGAATTAACACAAACATTTAGTTTTTCAAAGATATTTAACTTTGGCACTATGTAGCTGCTATAGGGCATTTAAAGTTAATCCAATATGACTTTCTCACCTAAGGATCTTCTTATGGTTATTCTTATATCTTTCCTTCTGCCCATCTCTGAGAATTTCTCACTTCCCTTCTTGGAACAGCATACTATGATTAGATTTGTTTCCAGGGACTGGCCATGGCTTAGAAAAATGATTCTCTTACTTGCCAGAATCCTCATACAGACTCTGCTGAGTCAAATTCAGTGCCAAAGGGAATGTGTGCTTTGTTTGATCAGCACTGATTTCTGAAATGGGTCCTGGAAAAAGAAAACATGGATTTTGTCAGTAGCTATAGAACCAGAGAAAAACATCCTGATTGCAGCCTGTCCTCATTACGCTGTGCTGGTACCACGTGTGGTACTCAGAACATCTACTGTGCTCTCATGGCAACCATACTTCATCTCTTCATGCAGCAAATGCTAGGGCCTATTAAATAGATGAGCCATACAACTTGGAAAATATCCATTTCTTAAGTTGGAAGTGACTTTGTCTCTGATAACTTTGCTTTTCTGAAGAAAATACTCTCCTGCCACCCACTCAGAATGTCAGGTTCCTCCTGATCCCCTTGATAATCCATAAATATCTACCTTGAACTCATGACAATGATTGGATTCAACACTGTAATTGTATATGCCTGACTTTTTCTCTGTGTCAACAGCCTCTTTCCTGGAGTATCTCCCAGTATTCATGTTGTATCCTGTTAGGTAAATTGTGAATCTATACAACTGCATCCCACAGTTTTATGAGCAAAGATCACAATTAATTCTCTGTCATTTTCAGCACTTAACACATGATTAGTGCTTTAAGAAGATGAAACATGTAGGGCATTTATAGCACTTTTTAAAAAATTAGCTGGATTTATTATTTTCCATGTTCTTCAACAGAAAAAAGATTGAGATGACTTATGATAAAGAACACATATTCAATTGAATCATTCATTTGAAAAACTTAAAAAACCAAAATTCATTTTTTTGGACACCATACTTTTACTTCATTTATTTATTTTTATGTGGTGATGAGGATTAAACCCAGTGTTAAAATTATTTTTTATGTGTGTTATTTTATGTAATTCTCACAGTTATCATGTGGGGCATGGAAAATCTATATTTGACAAATGAGGAAACTGAGGCATAAAGATTAAGGGGTTTCTCTGAAGTCACACAAAAATAGAACCCTATTTAGGATCCAGTTCCCTTGACTTTTAGATTCAGAATCTTTTTGTTAAAAATTGTTCAGTCATATTTCTAGCTCTCTGAAAGCAATTCCCACCAGAAGTCTCATCTTTAAACTCTGTAGTGTGGCTAGCATTTACAAAATCACACTGAGTGGAGGAAGTGAACACGGCTTGGGTTGTCCAAAGTTGCAAAAAGATATAAGAACAAAAACATGAGACAGATTTTATTCATGACTCTGAGACAGGATAGTGCAACCTCAGATCCATCCTGACAGTAAGTTATTTTGCAACTTAGTCTGTATCTCAGGGACCAGTGGGTGCCTTTGTCACAACAATTCTAGCTCAGTTTTACAAGGCTTCAAATATTGAGGCTCTGCCTCAGAGCTTCATTGGGCTTCCTTTCCTCTCTGTGGAACTATGACCATGACTTTAATTTCAGAGAATGGAAGAGATCTTTTATAACGATCATGACTCACATTTTACAAATGAGTGCACAGAGGGAGTAAGATTTGGTAAACTGTCAGGGCCACGGAGGTGCTTATGCTTCTTTAACTATTAACGGATAATACTGAAATATTATAAATAAATGAAAAACATTTATTTGAAAACCTCTTTTGTTCCAGGAACTGTTCTGGGTACTGAAAATACAGCAGCAAGAAAGAGAAAAAGGAAGGATAGAGGGAGGCATGGAAGGAGGAAAGAAAGAAAGAAAGAAGAAGAGAAAGACAGAAGAAGGATGGAGGGAAGGAGAAAGAAAAGAAAAAAAAGGACACAAAAATTATTACTTTGATGAGTTCAATTCCAGTGGATAAAGGCAGTTAATCAATAAAAATGAAAAGGTAAATATAGATATACTGAAAATAATGACACATGAGAGAAAAAAAATAAAGCAAGAAATAATGGTAAGGAAAAGTTCTGGGGGCACAGGATAAATTTCAAGTAAGGTGATTAGGGAGTTACACACTGATAACTGACATTTATCAGGAATAACTTGGAGTAAAGGAGGAGGTAATGCAAATATCTTGGAAAAGTCTGTGCATGATCTCCAAGAGAGGAGCATGATGCCACTTTGGGAGGCCAGAGCCAAGTGCCTGAGGGCAGAATGAACCAGATGCAGAATAATGGGATAACAGGTCTTACAGGTCATGAGGAACCAGCTATGTACAGGGTTCTGAAGACCATCATAAGCACTCTGGTTTTTATTCAGAGTGACTGAGATGAAGAGACACTGAAAAATTTAGAGCAGGAGAGCATTATCTTTGGGCTAATTTTAAATGTGATACTCTGGGTTTTTGGGGTTGAGAATAGATTAGGGTGAAGTCAGGGTAGAACCAGGGTAAGCAGGAGGCTATTCCAATAATCCAGGCAAGAGAGGGTGGTGGCTCAGATCAGGTGTCAGTAGTAGAAATACTGAAAAGAGTTCAGACTCTGGGTGTATTTGAAAGTGCAACAAAAAATTTGTTGAAGAATTTAATTAAGGATGAAAAAGAAAGAGAAATTAAAGATGACTCCAAAGATTTTAGCTTGAGCAATTCAAAAGAAAGATTTGCAATTAACCAAGATGGTAAAAGATGAAGGAAGAACAGTCTTGGAGAGAGATGAACAGTTTAGTTTTAGAAATATTGAGTTTGAGATGCCTATTAGATATCCAAGCAGTGATGTCAAATAGGAAGTTGAATATGTTCTAGAGTTTAGGTAAGACAATTGAGCTAGACAATTAATTATCATCAGATTATAGGTGATATATGCAAAACCGTGAGAATATACCATGGGAAGGAATGAAGACCAGTGAAAGTAGAGATCCAGAGACTGAGCTCTGGGATACATTAGTATTTAGTTCTTATGAAAGTATGTGTTAGAATATTTTAATTCTACTTTGGCATATTAAAGCCCAAATTTCATAAAACTTTTCAAGAATCCAAAGATTCCTATGAAACAAGCTTATCTCAAACTTCAGTTATATTGGGGTGCTGTTCATATTCTTGGGGTGAGATGAAGGCAATGTTTCACTGGACTGCTTCCTCTCCCAACACCCAGAGTCTGATGCTAGTTCATCCCTCCTTGTTTCTGAGAACTTTTTCTGTGAAGACTATAACCCCTTCAACAGTTAGCCCCCAACACACTATGTATTAGCCAAATACTAACTAGGTTTCTACAGGTATGTAAATGTTGTCCTTTGTAGGACTTTATAGCTTTTGCATAACTATGTGTTTTGTTTACTTGTTTCTTCTTTTTTTTTTAATGAGCAGATTTTTTGAGAGTGAGTTTTAAGGTGTTTGAATCTTCATATACTTTTGATTTCTATCTACCTCAGGTGCTGGTTCAAGGATTTAAGTATATGTAAGAACTGGATGGTAGGCCTGCATGGTGGCACATACCTGTAATCCCAGCGATTTGGGAGTCTGAGGCAGGAGGATCGAAAATTCAAAGCCAGCACCAGCAACTTAGTGAGGCCCTAAGCAACTAAGCCAGACCTTTTCTCAAAATGAAAAATAAAAAGGGCTGGGAATGATGCTCAGTGGTAGAGAGATAGTCTTTGGGTTCAATTCTCAGGACAAAAAAAAAAAAAAAAAAAAGAAAGAAATTGTATGGTGCTTATTTAAAATGTAAGTTCTCTTTTCTTGTCGCCAGAGATTCCAAATCATTAGGTCTGAAATAGAGCCTATGAATTTGCACAGCAAATGATTCTGATGCTAATTCAAAATCAGAAGACATGTATTTTTGACAGTGGATTATCTACTCTAATAGACATTGAAGGAAGATTTCTAGGGTTGGTAGGAAGTTTATGGACAGAATATGACTTTGAAAGAAGACCTCAAAGTGGATTATGTTAAGGCAACAAAACATTCTTTCTAGGAAGAAGATGTGAATTAATAAAAACTTTTTTTTTTTTTCTTTCTTTCTTTTCTTTTTTTTTTTTTTTTTTTTACTAATTGGCTTTCTTAGATCAGCAGGAAGCTGCTTATGAATAAGCATATTTTGTTATTGAAGAAAAATGAAAATGTCATTTGAGATGGCACACAGGAGATTTCTCTCTGGAAAATAAAGTTTTTCTAGTTGATTTCTAAAGCCATCATATTTTTTTTTTTTAGAACAAAATAGGGAATATTTACAGAAGTAGCCTCTTAGGTCCCTACCAAATCATAGATTTTTGAGTGCATTTAAGGCACCACAAAAAAGCAGAGGACTGGGCTCATATTTTCATCAATATTCTACGCTATTCCCTTAAAAGAGTAAAACAATTACAAACTATTTCAGTTTTTTTTTTTTTTTTTGGCAAAAGGTTCTTTTCTTCTGTGGGTAACACAAGAATGTATTAGAGTTGATATGATAGGATTGCTGTTAACTTCACAGAAGACATAGAAACCATAGAATGACAATAAAAGAAACTTTTATGTGAGTCTGGACCTGGATGATCTCTAAGATGTCTATAAATTTAATTTCTGTAAATTCTAAAAATCTTTTGAGTTCGCACAGTCTTTTCTTGTCCTTAGGATGCACTGTGTTTGTTTGCCAGAGAACTCACAGAATTGCATTTCTTTTCTTTTCTTTTTTTTAGGTTGTAATAATTTATTTTCAGTTAAGGAAAAGAATGGACACTTTAGATAAGTGGATTTTCAAGCACCTTTTTCTTTTTTTAAATTTCAACCTATAGTAAGAAGTTACATTTTTGATCAGTGGCCTAACACATGCACCACATACTCTCAAAACTGATAGAAATTTCATGAAACAGTATTTACCTAAGCCTTACTATGTCTATTCTATTTGTTAATGCTTGTTTTGAGCTCCTAAAAATAACTCACTATGTAATTTGAGGAAAGATGCGAAGTTACATGAATTTACAAATTCACAAGATGGTAGAATGAAAATATGTCATAGAGACTGTTTTATAAGACTGGTACATGTATGATGGCACAAATGTGTGACTCTATTTCATGCACAACCAAAAAAGTGAAAAAAATTCTGCTCCATTTGTGTACAATGAATCGAAGAGCTTTTTTTTTCAGTCATATATAACTGATTAGAACTAATAAACAAACAAACAAACAAATCCAGAATCCTAAGGTGGAAGACTCTTCTTGTTTAATCAACACTGAACTTTAGAATTGCATTTCTAAACCTCATTCCCTAAATAATGTTGGGGCAAACTCTTAAGCCCCAATAACGCCAGCTCATTATTTCATCTTTTAAATGAGTTTAGATATCAAATACTTAATTCTACCAAAGTCCCCCATTATAGTAAGGGAAATGGTTATGGCAGTTTGCAAAAAACATTTTAATTTCCATGCATGCTTTCCAGAATTTATTTCAAAATGCACTACACTGTCTTGTTTGAATTCTTAGCGTCATTTTTCTCTGGGAATTTGGTATGTAATGATTTGTCAGTCAATGGCATTCCTATAAGTACATCTCTGTCAGAATTCTGAAAGCACATTAGCGGTGGTAAAACAAAGCCTTCAGAGGTAGGCATATTTTACTGTAAGATAACATTCCCCTTTTAGGCATTGTTTGCCATGTGTCTTTGAACACCTAGGAATTGTATTATCTTATTGTAGCAGAAGGCTTAGTGTTTTCTAATGTAATTATGTGATGAAAGAAACTGTAGTTTAGAATGAACTATATTGTGTTGCTTATGTTTTTAAATGACAGGTTTAATAATAATAAAACAGGCAACTACTTCTCTTAGTAACACACTGAGAGAATAATATAAAATTACATCTAATTTGATGTACTGAGGATTTTCTAGAATAAGTCTCTGTAATGATTAAATGAGATGATCTTAAATCAACTTACTTAGTTTATCTGAGATAAATCTTTCCTCGTATAAAATGCATTAAATCTACATAACACCTTTTAGTCTTTAACCTAATTTAAAGTTTTTTTAACAGTCCAGAATCATTTTCTTTCTTCTGCCTGTACCCTGGATTCCTTTTGGGAATTATATCTTGCCTATGGTTTGCAGTCTTGTTAACTGTTAGTTAAAGTCCCCCTGTCCCTCTTAAAGTCATTTGGCTAAGGAATGAGTACATGAATCAACCAGATGTTCTAGCCCCAAATTTACATTCTACTGTTATGTATATATGTAAAAAACAAATTAAAAAATATGTAAAAAGAAAGGAGGGGCTTAACAGCAGGAAAAAATGAGCTAATTCATCACACAGTTGAACCTGGTAAAATCACTGATTGGTCCTTCTACTGGTTCTTGATACCTACATGCCCTTGGCTGTTTTCTGAGCAAACATTTGCAGTTATTCCTTTTTTTCTGTAAGTTACTCATATTCTTCTAAGTTCTTCATTTTTCAAATTTGCAGGTGCTGGCCTTTGTGTTTGCAAGTTGAAGATGACTAATTGATGCACATGATCTTGTACTTCTGCTCAATCTATGTTACCTTTCTAAAGGATTATACACAAATCAACATTTTATATTAAAATATTGATATCAGATATTTACCACTTTCCCCTGATGTGTATGCACATATGCTTGCATGTATGTACATGCTTGTATATGTGAGACACAAGTAAATTCTGAAGTTCTATTAGCATCTTTTTAAAATATATTTTGTTAGTTGTAGTTGGACACAATACCTTTATTTATTTATTTATTTATTTTTATGTGGTGCTGAGGATCGAACCCAGGGTCTTGCACGCACTAGGTGAGTGATCTACCGCTGAGCCACAATTCCAGTCCTCCACTAGCATCTTTATGAGGCCTGGATCTTTTTTTATTAAGACAAGTTACTGGACTCAAGACAGAAAACAGGTATATTCTAAGGAGTCTCCCTTAAACACTCTCTGTCCAGTTCATTGTTAAGCTTGTAACCCCCTTTTAAGTTGAATGAAAAGAGAAAAGCCTCTTCACAGACAGAACACAATGCTAAATACATAGTAATTTCATAACAGGTTTGTGCTTAGTATCTGGAGAAAGAGATTTAAGTTGTATTAATGACCATAAATTTTGTTCTTACTGTTAGACAGAAAATCAGGATATAAAAAGATTGTAAAAACATAGTAATAATAACATTTCTGTGGTGTCCACATAGGTTTCTAGAAAAAGATATCATAGCCTGAGGTCTGAAGATTGTGAAGACTAAGCCTTTGAACTGTCTTTCCTCTGCCATTGAATGACCTTAGATATTCATTTAACCTCTCATGGCCATAATTTTCCCAACTGTGAAGATGATAATTTCTTTGTCCATATCAAAGGTTGCCCGAAGACCAAACAAAATAACCTCAAAGTAGTTCAATGGAAAATGTACTTTCACATCAGAAGACTATAAAAAATAAAAGATGAGAGAAAGTAAGATGAGAAACAAGGAAACAGAAAATAATGTAATTATTGCCTAGAAGTACTTACATAATTCTCATAGGGGATCCAAAGTAAATAAAAACACTGGAAAGTTTTGCAGACATGAAACAAACCTTTTGTTTTTGAGGTGGGATGTCGCGACCCCTCGCCGGCAAGGGAAAAACACGACACAGGATTCTTCTTTCAGCAGTTTATTCAGGCCTTGATTCAAGTATCATCTTCTAGCGACCCCCCGCCGAGCGCCCAAGCACAGCCTAATAAAGCCTCCCGCATACCAATCCCAAGCTGCCACGTGGATCTTTCTCATAGGGTGATAAGGGATTACATGCCAACTCTCCATAAAAGGAGTTGTTTATCACAGGCCACAGTGGAAGCCGGCGCCATCTTCTAATGGTCTATAGGAACGGCTCACCACAGTGGGAGTCCCGCTATGCCACCCAGACTAGCCTCAAATTCAGGATCCTCAACAAACATTTATTAAAAAGTAAAGAAAGAACAATAACAACAACAACTAAAAAATGATTAATTTCCCTCTACATAATAATTGTGAAAATTGTCAGTCAAAATGATGTCACTTCTTTCAAATCCAAACAAACAATAAATCTATGAAATTGTAAAGAGGGTCTTTCATATGTCTATGATGATAACTATTACAAAAACTACCTGAAGGGCTTTTATGCACAGATGCCTGTAACAAGAACAGCCAAAGACTTTCCAAACTGCAGCTTGCCACATGAGTCAACAAAGACAGCTAGCTCAATGGATAAGAAAACTTTACTGATATACTAACTATTTCCACCAATGAGCTAAAGTCAACTCATGGGTAAGTCCTTGTAACCCCTGTTTTTTATTTCAAAACAAATTGCATGTCTTCTCTCTTTGCCTTTGAAAGTTTCCCCTTGCTTGGCAAGGTGGTATACATCTGTAATCTCAGTGTTTGGGAGGCTGAGGCAGAAGGATTGTCAGTCTCAGCAACTTAGCAAGACCTTGTCTCAAAAATAAAATGAAATAAATATATAAACAAGCAAACAGACAAATAAATAAAAAGAATTGGAGATGCAGCTTAGTGTTAGAACACCATTGGGTTTAATCCCTACTACAAAACAAAAGAAAAAAAAACACCAAATAAAAAAACAAATGAAGAACCAAGACCCAAACAAACCAAATCAAACAAACGTGTTTCTTCTTGTTTCAATCTCCCATCATCAGGACTTGTTCTGCTGTGGTACTCTTGTGCTGTGTTTGCAAATTCTTCTGCTTATTCCTGAAAAAACTAATTTTCTTTGGAGAATCTTTTTCTATTTGTTATTTAGTTTCTTAACATTTTGTCTTGTTTACAGTCTTATATTTAATAAAATATATTATTCTATCTTGTCTTGTAAATACTAATTAAACTTATTAGAAAAAATTCAAACATCACAGAAAGCACCAAGAGGATGGTTTAAAAATCAGTTAAATACTACCACATAGAAACAAACTTGATTCATATTAAATGAGCTTTATCCAGGCATATTTTGGTAAGAACTAGAGAGTTAATTGAGTGTGCTTGCATACTCCTGCTACTCAGGAGGCAGGAGGACGGCAAGTTTGAGGCCAGGCTTAGCAACTTAGTGAGATTCTCAACAACTTAACAATACCCTGTCTCAAAATAAAAATTACATTAATAAAAAGGACTGAGTATACAACTCAGTGAAATGTCCTTGGGTTCAATCCACAATTCAAATAAAGAGTTCTAGACAAAAATAAAATATTTTAAAAATTTGATCCTATTATAGTTTCTTTAAAGTAAAACAAATTTCCATTTGACCAATATTATACAACAGCTAAAACTCCACAGCCTCATGGAAGTAGGAATTTCAAATAAATATTTTTTCTTTGTACATAAAAGATATTTCCTAAAATATCTTAAAATTTTTTTTTTGTAGTTGTAGATGACAGAATATGTTTATTTTATTTGTTATGTGGTGCTGAAGCTTGAACCTGGTACCTCACACATGCTAGGAAAGCCTATAGCCACTCAACCACAATCCCAGACCATCCTAAAATATCTTTCCAAGATTGTGGAAAAAATTTGGAACAAGATCAACTTTAATAAATTGGAGTAAAATTTTTTAGCATCTCATTTTTAATAGTTTTTTTCTCTGCTACAAAGGATGAGGACCTAGACAATATCATACTTTATTCATCATACACAGTTCACCTTCTGGGTTTTGTTAAAATTCATTTTTTAACACAATAGAAATATTTTAATGTGTTATATCTATGACTGCCTTTCTCTCAAAACTTTGTAGAACCAATCTTTGTGGCAAAGGAGTCTGTGCTATCTCCTCAGGTAGCAAATGGCTGTTTTTCTTTTTGCTGAAATACTTTTCCCTTTTCTTTGATAATAGCGTAACTAGAAGAGAAATTGGCACTGACTACTCTCCACCAAGCTTACTTTGAATATAATGTGCTCTTTCAGTCTGTAGGACTTATTTTCTTCATTATAGGGAGATTTCTTGTTTTATATTTCCAAAGATATTTTTTCTGCTTTATTTATTTGGTTCTATATAACCCAATATCCTTATGCTAAATCTTTTTTGTCTTTCATGTCTTTTAGTTTGTCTCGAATCTTTCAAATTTTTCCCTCTTCTTCTTTTCCCTCCTTTTTTTTCTTTTTTATTTTACATTTAGTATTGCTATCTATATTCTTTACTCTCTGAGAAGCATCCTATGTACAGTGGAAAATTTTAGTATTGTGTGTGTGTGTGTGTGAGTATGTGTGTGTGTGTGTGTACACCTGCCAAGTTTCCACCAATGTCTTCAAGATGACTTGATCTTTTCTAATTAGAGAGGAAGGAACTATCCTTCCTTCAAGGCAGGAAACAGGCGGCATCCTAGGGAATCTCCCCAAGCAATGAGTTTACTTCATATCCTAAGTTTATAAGCTC
Organism: Marmota flaviventris; assembly: GCF_047511675.1. NCBI lineage: Eukaryota > Metazoa > Chordata > Mammalia > Rodentia > Sciuridae > Marmota > Marmota flaviventris. The sequence continues at coordinate 90,831,374 of NC_092508.1, forward strand.
TATTTTATTTGAAGGAAGAGAGAAGAGCCCAGGGAATTTTACAGCTAAAGAACAATATTATTTATTCTTGCTTGTTTGGCTTTCAGGTCTGCAAACTCCCTTTTCATCTCATACTCTTGTTTTATCAAGTCATTTTTAAGCTCAGTTACAAAATTCAATTTATGTTCTCATTAAATTTATTTACAACTTGACAGTAATTGTGAAGTATTTCTATCTCATTTAAGTTGTTATTTCTTCTAAGTTGAGTTCTTTTACTTTTTATTAAATATTCATTTTTTGCCGTGCAATATTTTTTTAATCTTGATCCTGTTCAGGTAATTCTCCATTGATGTAATGTTGGTGCCTTTTTCCTGCCACGCAGGAAGGATTTTTCTTCTAAGATGAGGTGGTGGGCTAAGTTTACTATTATTATTGTTATTATACTGGAAATTGGACCCAGGGGCTCTCTGTCACTGAGCTACATCCTAAGCCCTCTCTATAGTTATTTTGAGACAGTGTCTTACTAAGTCACTGAGGCTGGCTTTGAACACGCCATTCTCCTGCCTCAGCCTCCCAAGATTCTAGTATTATAGGTGTGTGTGCCACTGTGCCCAACTAATCTGCCTAGAGCTAACTGCTCTTCTATAGCCTGAGAGATTGGCAGTCAAAGGACCAACTTAGCTAAAAGGAATGTATGTAGATCTCTATCTCCCTTGGAGTGCCTGGTCTCTTTCCTCCTTTATAAGGGTTTGTCAAACTCTGGCACTAGTTTGATGTATTTGAGTCCCAAGGGACAGACTTCCAGCTGTGATTCTGGAAACTACTGTTGAAGAATGTTTGAGTGAAGAATAGGTCAAGCATCAAGAAATTAAATAATTTGATTTTGCTATTACTGTAAAACCAGAAGACGATAGGCATAGATAGGTGGACTAGTGTATTTTTCTAAAGGTATAAAGCTTACTGCACTCTCATTAGATCTATTATCTATGAGAGACTATGTAATTCCATTCTGTTATTGTCTCTGAGAATTAGGAAGAAAGGATGGCAACCATAAAATTGGGAAAATCCATGAGCATCATCCTGGCATTGAAAACCCAAATAAAGAAGTTGGGTGGGGATGGTTCTAAACATTACAATGGGAAATGAGTCAGTGAAAGGAGCTAAGAATGACTGTCTTCATGCCATTTATACTTTATAAAGTCCAAAGGGAAGCCTACAAAAAAAAATAAACCACATAGTTCATATAACCAAGTCATATTTGTTATTTTTCTCGCCTTTAGTAAAAATCTCCTAGAAAATATTATAGAGGTTTGTGTAAAGTGAATATACATTTTTTTCCTTCTGAAATTTCTTCTGAGGACAATCCAGGAATTTTGCTGACACTGTAAGGAAAGAGGCAATTGGCCTTTTGGAGAGAGGGGACAGAATTATTATCTGTAAGGATAATGGAAGACTAGAGCCCCTTACGGCTATTTTTGCCACTATGTAGAAAGAATCTATGCAGAGAAAAATAAAGGTAGAGTGATAAAGCCTAATACTTGAGGACATATTTTGAGCACCATGATCTAGCCACACATGAAATTATTGCACTTGAGTTTTAAGTCAGTTGCTTTTTTTCAACTTGCTTGGATAGGGCTCTTGTTACTACAAGAATATCTTTATTAATTCATTTTGTTTCTTAGGGATTGATAGAGAGGGAAATAGCTGAACTTCAGAAATAGCTAGACTTGCACTTTGGAGAAAAGAACTCTATTGAGGAGAATGAATAATCAACAAAGAAAGGAACTATGTGTAAGAAAACACAACAAACAAACACAACAAAAGAGATGAATGATCTATGTCCCTGGTGATCCCTTTTGGAGGTAGAATACTCTATAATGATGAAGATTATCATCCCAGGCTAGTTGTCTGATTTGTGGAACTAGGTGAGTATCCTTTTCTTCCACCTGTGTTTCCTCAATAGCATTCCTCATCACGTGGGTGGAGAACAGGTCAGGGGATTTCCAGATGGAGGGGGAATCCATTAGGAAGTGAGAATGGGTTGTTATCACTACTGCTTTTGTTTGGTTGTTTATGCTTTTTAATTTCTCCAAGAGCCCAAAAAGGTCTTCGGGACTATGGACAACATCCTTTCTGTCTTGTCCATCACAGTATTCTCAGTGCTTTGTACAGGGATGGACAACCATGGAACCTAAAAACTGTTTTGGCATAAACCACTAACCATCTCAGAGTGAATATGGGTTGTCTTAGTTCTGATATAAGCATCTTGCTCAAAGGAATGGCATGAAAGGAAAGGACTCAGTGATTAGGAACCAAGTATCAGCTCATGGCTGAGGGGGATGATCAGGCATGATGTATTCTGGTATTCTAAAAATATTGCCTCCAGGGAGAAAAAAAAACAGTGCTACAATGTCATATATATCAATTTAATATCAAAATTTAAAGTTGAGTTGAATTTTTGAATGACAACTGCTACCTTCTATATCTTCATATATTTTGACTTTCAAGCCATCACTCTATCACTGTCAGTTTTTTGACTTTTAAAATTCTTTATCAAGGATATGTCATAAAAATGTAAACTTTAGAGATCAAGAGAGAAATATTAATACATTATTTTTCTTAAGTGGAAAATTGTAAAGCATCTTTGAAACACTATGATAAAGATCCCAAATACAGGACTGGGGATCTATCTCAGTGGTAGAGTGTTTATCTATCATGCCTGAAATGCTGGGTTCAATCCTTAACAGGAGGGTTGGGGTTGGGGGGTGATCCCAAATGTAGTTCAAGTTTTCTTTGATGACTTAATTCAATAAATTCTATGGAGCCAGATGACTGCCTGTTTAAATTAGGCAATAGAATGGGAAAATGTGACATCAACGTTAGACAAAGGTAGAGAGGACATGAATTTGGCCTTCAGCAAATGCCAACTTCTTTTTCTACCCTGAGCCCAGTTTTCATTACTCTCTTTTTCCTACTCTGAACTATCTAGAAAATAATCAAGTATACTAATCTTTCCATGTCTTTTTTTATTCAAAGGGTCTAATGACTGATTTTTTTATAGGATAAAATTCAGCTTCTTTTTATTGTAAACATTTTGTTTTTGTGATTTGGAAGCTTGGAACTTTCTTATGTCGGGAATTTGCCAATGTATTTGATCTATTTCTGAGTTCACTCTTTTTTTGGTCCCATACTCTGTGTTTGGGGGGCCAGGGAGGACTTCTAAACAGCACATTTCTTCTTATCGAAGTTCTGAACCAGTAGAGAATTATGGCAAATGTATAAGGCATAAGTGACCTTTACTGCTAATAGAGGTGATATTGGAAAATTGCCCACCAGTGGACATATGGGCTTCCTATCACCCTTACAATCACCCTATCATCATCACAATGAGATGATCATAATAATTAAGTCATGGGAGTGCTGAAAGAGTGAGGGGAGGCCTGCCCACTTGGTCTCACTGAGCCCTGGTAACATCATGTGAATGAGATAGTGTAAGGTACTTCCTAAAGAAACCTGATTCCCAAGAAGAGAAGAAGATGGCCTCCTTAAATTCAATCTCTCCTTTCAGATTGTTCCAATCATATGAAGTCACTCTTCTTCAGAGGAGGACTGAGTGAGCTGGAAGTAGGGTGGGGTGTGGGAGGTGAGGACTCTGATGCAAGTGGAGGACTGTTCATATGAAAGGTAACTTGAGGGGTGGAGACGCATCCTTCTGGGAAGATGGACTGAATTTCCAACTTCACTCTGCCTATTGCCAAAGCATAGAGTTCTTTTAGTGAGGCTATGTGGATGGTGGACTCTTCATTACTTGTACATCTGAAAACATCTTTATTTTTCTCTTACTTTTGAAAGATTTTCTTATCTGATAGTTTTTAGAAAAAAGACTCTCAGAAGTTCTTCCCTCAGAGAGGGAAGGGAAAATGCTAAACTGGTGATCTAGGTCCTATCTTCCAGCCAATGGTGTTCTATCTTTATTTCTTTCACATATTAGGTTTCTGCATAATATTGTTTAGAACAAGGTATGTTACAATAAGGTTTTAAAGTTTCTATTTTCATCTAATCTTTCTTATAATAATAATAACAGTGAATACTCAAATAGCATTTATTGTATGCCAGGAACAACATTAAGTGATGGGATGTGTGTGTGTGTGTGTGTGTGTGTGTGTGCATGTGTGTATTTTTATGCATCTATATGTATGTGTGTGTATATGTTTAAATGAATTCTCAAGACAAGCTTGTGAAATAGTTATCATTAGTTTTATAGATGAGGAAACTGAGGCATAGAGAGCTAAATGCTCTTTTTTCCCCTGAAATTATGTAGGTAGTAAGAGCTGGAACAGGAATTTGAATCTAATTTTCTCAATTTTAAGTATATATTATAGACAATCACACCATTGGGTGTTCAAGAAAGTTAGAATATATCCCATATTTTTGTAGTAGAAAGGGGAAAAATACCTGCCTTTCCTTGCTTTCTTGCTGGACTTTTCCTCCTACACCACACCAGTTTTCAGTATGATTGCTTTGTGATCACATATTGTTGAACCTGATCAGCTTTCATGTTGCCTGATGCTGACATCTTTAACTTGGTGGAGATGACTTCAGAATCTGAAATTCATTATCCTACCTGATTTCACCTGTTGGATGACTCACAAGCTTCTCCAACTTAGGAAGTCCCAGACAGAACTCGTCATTCCTCACCTCACAAACCTGTTCGCCCTACTCCCATCTTCTTTCAGTAAATAGTATCATCATTTTGTCAGTTGCTCAAGCCAGAAACTTGTTCGTCATCTCTAATTCCTCCCTCTCCTCACCTCCCACATCCCACCCAGCAGCAAGTCTTTTTGATATCAATCCTGAAATACAGCTGGAATCTATATAATTCTCTCTACACCATTGCATCACCCTAAGAAAAACAACACCGTAGGTATTACTACCCATGTCCTTTCCTTTATCTCCCCACTACAGAATAAGCTCCTCTATGCACCATCTGTTTTTATAAAGGTTTAATACACTCAATAACAATATTGCATCCAATCCTTTTTCCTACTTTGTAAACTTATTTTGTGGGAAAGAAATTAAAAGTCACAAACATCTCAAAATTAACTCATATTTCCATAAAAAATTTCCTTTAAGGAGCACAAGAAATGATAAACACATAATAGAATTATTTTATCCCCAATTTATTTTATGCTTGATCTAATTTTCATTTCATGTCTTTGCACAGTTGTTATAGTCAGAATAAGGTATTCAATCATATTTTATGGAAAATTGTTCCACAAACTTCTTATCTGTTTCAGTATTTAACTTTTTGAGATTTGATATCAAAATATATAGTTGGGAAAGTTTAATTTCAGACAAAGTACTTAAGCTGTATTGAACTTGTTTAGTTTAGACATATTTTAATCTTCTTATTATTATATTGGCATGTTATAATTAATAGCCTTTTTGAAATTCCATTAAATCTTCTATTATCAGAGGTTTAAAACTGCAGCATAAATTTTTTTCTCCAGGCTGAAACTTGTTATACAAAGAGGACTCAGCCTAGAACCAATTAAAAAAATTAGTCATTAAATAGTTTGTCTTTGAATGCAGGCTTGTCATTTTCATTAATTTTTGGACTAAGCTGTTTAACCAGGTCTATACTGCTCCGTATTAATATTCTAAAAATTGTATTTGAAATGTTCCTGGAAATAGTTATGAGAAATATTGAGAAAAATACATTCTCATTTTAGACTGGGGGTGTATGATAAGATTCCTTATGGCTTCTTTTATGTCCCATATCCCCCAGTCCTCTAGTCCTCTGGCTCACCGTCACTAAGGAGGCTCACAATCACACTTATTCCATGGTTGGGCAGGATCTGTTGCCTCTCCAAGAAGGAGAGACAGAGGAATCTCAGACTTTGGGTGCACCTTCCTGTTTTCAGCCCTACTTTCACTTCCTAATTTTAGAAGCACCAGGCACCACCAGTTTCTAAACCTCCTTAGGGTTCTATTTCATTCATTGCTCAAAGTCAAGATGCTTCCTGGCTAGAATGGTGGAATGAACTAACCATCTATTTAGTTAGGGATGATCTGTGTTTAATATGATGGATAAGTCAAGGGAAATTAGGACTGTGAATTGACTGTTGGATTTTAGTACAGTGAAAGTCCCTGAAGATCTTGACAAGAGCAATTTTCGTGGAAGATACGGGGGGAAAAGTAAAGGAAGGGATTTCAAAAGATAATAAAAGAGGAATTAGAGACAGCAAGGTAGATAATACTATAAGAGACTTTTTTTTTTTTTGTAAAAGGAACTTAAAAAAATGGAGTTGTAGCTTACAGAAGTCAGAGGTCAAGACAAAATTGGTTTTTTTTTGTATGTTATAGGAATCAGCTCCCATGGCCAAAAGTTGAGGATGCAACCTTTTATGTCTAGATGCAGAACTTTTACAAATACTCACCAATAAATGAAATCATTATTCATATCTTTATGACTGTTTCAGAAAAGAACTTTTTTAAGTATAAAGAACAATGGTTATGTGCACATGTAAAGTTATGTAGTCAAAATGCCTAACTTTATATTCCATTTGATATATATTGGCTCTTTGATAAAGGGACAATTATGCCTACCTCAAACAGTTTGATGAGAATTCCTTCAGTTAGTCAATGTTCACTGCAAGTTTCATGTATGCCAGGCACCTCTTCTACTTGCTGTTAATATAGCACTGGACAAAGCATATAGTAAATGCTAATGGTTTTTGTAATGTGTGACACACAGAAAATAGTCAACAAATGTAGGTAGTCCTCATTGTTATTTTTTCTTCATTATCATCTTCATCAAAGCTGACTCAGTACTGGATATCTACAGGGAACCAAGGTCAAGAAATATTTAGAAGTCTAGAAGATAAGAAAATGCTGGAAGGAACAGTGAGTGTATTAAAGAGAAAAGGAAGCATATTTCATTCATTGCTCAAAGATCAGCACTAGGAACAAAAAGGTAGAATGAAGGATACTATGGTTTGGCATATAAATGAAATATCTCACAGACTAAATGGATTGGTTTACTGTAGGTAGTGATTACCTCTCCCAGGTAATGTTCTGGCAGCACCATGAGGGATGTGGTATTAGGTGTTTGTATTTGGAAGTGATGTGTTAGACCTGAAGGTTTCTGTGTTCACTTTTGTGAGCATAGAAATGACTACAATGTAATGATTTAATAAAATTTACATAAATATAAATGATTCATACTGGTAACAACTTTTTATTTATTTGCTATTAGATGAGTCACTTATATTCTTTGAGTTACAGATTTTTTACGGATCACATGTATAAAAAGATAAGGCTACTGCTAATTATTTCTTCTATCTATTCAACTTGGAAATACTGAAGTTAATGAAAGTCACTTTCATTTCCATTTGTTTTCAGTATTGGAGCTAGATGCACGGAGAATTCTGGGTTACATGTAGTATGTAATACTTTATTTGACATTAAAAATTAAAAATTTCTTGAACTATATTTGAAAAACAAAACTTTGAGCTTTGCAAATAGACATAGAAACCCTAGTAAATAAAAACCTATATTGAGGAGTAAGTAATAAGATATATATATGGGTAAAATAAAAAATTTACTGTTGTACCTGAAACCTAAGTTACTGGAAGTGAACGAATTGCAAATGGTTATTGCTGTGAGAAACAGCTTCTGCTTGTTAGTCTTAATATGTCAACTATGATCTGCATAAGGCCTACTTCCATGCGGCTTGAGGTAATAACTGAGAGAAAGACAACTCTTCCCAACATGTAATTCTTTTCCTTTGTATCTTTTTTCATTTTTTTTCTTTCTTCAGAGCTTATGTTAGTCAGCTTTCGTGAGGCTGTGACAAATACCTAAGAAAAACTACTTTAAGGCGGAAAGATTTATTTTGGCTCATGGTTTCAGAGATTTCAGTCCAATGTTGCACTGGCTTGACAGAGGTAGAACATCATGGTAGAAGATGGTATGGGGGAGGAAAGCTGATCATGGCAGCCAGAAAGCAGAGAGAGGGGAAGTGAGCAGAGGCAAGAAATACCCTAGCAGGACATACCCCCACCCAGCTCCACTTTCTCCAACTAGACGCTATCCCTAAAGTCCCTACCACCCTCCCGTAATGCCATCCAATTACTAATGCATCAGTGTGTTAATCCACTGAAGGAGTAGGAGACCTCATGATCCAATCACTTCCCCATAATCCCCACTTATGAATTTTGCTGCACTGGGGACCAATGCCTCCGAGGGACAATCCAGATCCAAACCCTAGCACTTCTTTTTCTCCTCTTATTTTCCTGTGTCTTCTAGATCAACAATTATTTGAATATGTATTATGTACTCAGTGTAACTGTTGAAGGATCAAAACAAAAGAATATTGAAAACTGTAAGACCTGTCTCCTAATCTTGAGAGACTTATAGTTTTTTTTTTTTTTTTAAGGAAGAAAGGGTAAAGAGAAACTATGATAAACCTAGTTCTTGCAGTAAAGTGACCTTTGTGTCATATTAAGTACTGAGAAGACAGAAAAGTGCTGTCAACTGGGTTATAGTCTAGTACTAAAACCCCAAACCCAAAATGAAACAAAATCAAAAAAGAAAAAATATGTAAAAATAAAGTAACTTGGCAGACATTACTCATTTAATTCCTTCAATAGCTCTGTGAGATACTTGGCATAGCCTCATTGTGAAGAACTGAACTTAAGATATTTGTTTAAGTGTATCCTGATCTAAAGTCATATTTACTTGTACTACATGAAGCAGCCTTACAGAAATAATAGAATACAATGGAATCAAGTACATTATGGGACGAAGTAGGCTAGATTTAAAATAGATATGTTAAAGAAGGATATTACAGGTAGTTGGAAAAATGGGTAAAGACTTAATGGAGAAGTGTGGACTTGAGTCATTTTCAACATTCATTCCTTAACGAAATGAGTTAAGCATTCTATGCCAAACACAGTGTATAAGCCTGGTTTAGCTGCTGGAAACACAAGTTTTAAATAGGATCGATGCCTTCAGAGAAATCATAACAAAAACTTTGTGAAATACATTATGTAGTGAACTATAGACATATTTCATAAGATTTTTATTTTCCAAAGTTCAATTGAAAAAATTTAATTTCAATTTCTTAAGTTAAGGTGAACCCCTACAAGAGTCAACCAAGATTTGTACTTTTTATATTTAATTTCCACTTAACATTTACCTTTAGCACAATGTTTCTCTAATGTAGCTCAGCAAAGAAATCACCTAGTTTTTCAGTTTTAAATCACTTAAAACTGAAGATTCTAGAAGAGTCTGGGAATCTGTGTTTCAAACAATGGCCCCAGGCTATTTTTACCATTATTAAGTTTGGAAATCACTAATTTAGCCCTAAGTCATTTGAAACACAGACTTGGAAATCTTGATAATCAACTCAGATTTGTACAATCCAAACTGGTTTGACACACATCTGGAAATGTCTGTGACATCATGGGGTCAGATAAACTTGGGCTTTTGTTTGGATGAAAAAAATCACCATTCCAAATCAGATTAAAGTGAACAAAATTTAACATAAGTAATTTTTAATCCTACTAATGAAAAAAAAAAGAACAACTAAATTCAAATTAGTGTCGTTTCTAAATACCTAAAACCAAACTTTTTGGGGAAGAGAATTAGACTTGAAGAAAATTATATAGGACGGGGAATAAAATCTGATTTCTAGGAGAACATTGTCTGGTTTTCAGTTTTAGCAGAATTTAAGAACTTAACAGGAGGGTGAATAAGTATTTTGGTGAAAAACTTTTCAGATTTTGGAGGAGGGTAGTAAAGGAAGAAATCTATGTGTTATATATAGTATGCTTCATAAATACTTTTTTAAAATACATTTTTTTAGTTGTTGATAGGCTTTTATTTTATTTATTTATATGTGGTGCTGAGAATTGAACCAGCACCTCACACATGCCAGGCAAGTGCGCTACCGCTGAGTCACAGCCCCAACCCCTAAATGCTTCTTAATGGTAGTTACAATAAAATTTTCTGAAAGCCAGAGCCTTATTGTTTTATTTTCTTGGTGAAGTGGCTAAAGGTTGTTCTGTGGAAAGAGAAGAAAAGATGCTTTAGCTTCCTGATCCTGAGCAGTGAAGACTAATGCACATAATCTCTCCTGGATGTTTGTCAGTGTGTTTGGGTTTAGGCTGGTCTTGCAATAAACTTGCTGTGCAATTTGGAACAACTTCCTCAAGTGCTTTATTTTTTATGTTCAATCTCTGTCAAAGGGAAGTAACAACATATAATCTATCATGTAGATTATTGTGAGGCTTGAATGAGATAGGGGTTAAACATGAGTTATTAAACTAATTTGATAATCACATATTCTGTAGATTTTGTTTCAAAATGGTCTAAAAATCATTCTAAACTAATTGAAAGAACTATTCAAGGAAACTAACACAGACAAGGGAAAAGCCCCAATAAATTCTTGAGATTCTACCAGCGCCCAGATGCTCTGGGACGCAGTAATAGGCCACCTCATCACCAGAAATCATTTCAACATCAAAGAATAAAGTAACAATGGTGTGGGAGCCACTCTCGTAAACCTTCCCAGTCCCTGCTCTACCTGTTTAGTAGCTAAGTAGAGGCCATCCTATCTACTGCTGTCCATTTTTCATGGGCTTGTAACTCAGACAGTGGTTGTGTTCCTTCTTAATTTAAATGCTGTTACTCACTTGGAATGCCAAATGGGAAAATGCTGGCAATGCAAAGGTTAATAGAAGCGCTGACACAACCTTAATTGCAGCAGCACAAACATATCGCTATAATTGTAGCTAGTACTTATCTCAGTTTCTCATACTCCTTCAGCCCACTGAGATCTGCTGCAAGCTGAGGATGAAAAGAGGGCCTCTGGAGTCGCTCGATCAAGCCGGGTCTGATAGAGTTATCAGGCTTTTGCAGATAGAATGCCTGCCACTGTTGGATACACTGTCATAATCCCTGTCTAGGCAAAACACCTGGACTTCCTCAGGGACCACCAACCCCTTCCCCACCTCAACACTTACTGGCACCTCATCACGCCACTAACTGGGCGGGACAGATGAAACTGAAAGGAAAAAGGTGCCAGTCTAAACTGGTTGTCAGATGCTTCACTGAACATTTCCCATTAGGTCATTATTTACTCTCATTTGAATATATGTTTATTTTCATTCTTAGGAAGGCATTGGAAATGTGCCCAACTCGTCTACGGCAACTGACTGCAGTTTTTAAAGCCCAAACATGCTGATGCTTGTTGAGTGTAATTGGCCATGCTGCATCGTGATGGCTTTGGGAGGGTGGAGATGCTCATTTTGCAACTTTGAGATCTCAAGTCAGCTAATTTAATGAAGACCCAGACTCCCTACTGTTGAAAGAGACTCTCACGAAATTAGCCATCATCATTGTTTGTCTCCTTAATGTTAGTGTTGAACTTATGTAGATTGAGTACCTGTATGGTGCCCATTAGACCAATGTGATTGGGTTAATATGTGTGGATGAAAAGGTTGGCACTAGTGTCTTAAATTCAACTTTTACAGTCTGTGTGTTTGGTTCTGTTTAGACAATTCATAGAGGTACATGTATGTGAAATTGTGTATTGTTTATCGATTTGGTTTGCCTAAACTAATGGTAGGTTATCTATATGACATCACTATGTATATAACAGGAGATATTTGTGCTCAATATTTTAACCCTAATCCTGGGAAGATCATGGAGCTAACATTTTTCAGGTGAAATCATGTGTTTAGAAAGACAATTCTGTCTTCTCTACATATACTTCTAAACACTTGATTTCAAAGGTAAAGACCGTTGCCTATTTATTTATTTGGGGCTGGGAGCGGAGGTTCCAGCAATAGCCAGAAAGTATGCAAGGTGAATTCAAAAAAGAGCTGGAACCCTTCTTTGCCATCTTTAAATATCTAATGCATGGGTTTGCTTTTGACACCTCAAGTCACACACTGGAGAACTTTAATTCTCTCTCGTAAAAAAATCCAATGCACTCAAAGATCTACATTTCTTTCATTCATTCTGAGAATTTGTTCATCCTAATGGTTTAGTAAGTTACTCATGTTCAGAGGCATTTTTGCTTAAAAGAGGGAGTGTGGCGGAGGGAATGACTAATCTTACCACAGTAGAATGAATCACTGAAAACGACAGAAACCCAGTGATCAATAATGATACTCTTAGAGAAAGGTCCTCTGCAGTGTTCATCACTCTTATAATCATATCTAATAAAGAGGCCCAGACTCTGGACCATGAGTGTGATAATCTGTCACGAGAATAAAGTGGACATATGGGTTTGTGTCCTGGGACAGACAAAACACATATGTAAGAAATACCAGCTGCGTATTAAAGGGGCTCCAAGAAACATGTTAATGGACAGAGAAAGGGAAATAGGTCCTTGGAAAAATAAATATGTGTACAAATGGAAGACATGGAATTTGGAAATATTGTTCTCATCAGGCTAATGATAATAATAATTCTAATAACAATAAGTTATCATTTATTGAGCATTTACTTCATGCCAGAACTCTTAAGTGCTTTATCTTGTTATAAATTTCTTGCAACTACTCTGTGAAGGAGATGTAGTTCTTTACATTTTAGATGGTGAAAGTGAAATACAATTTAAAAATAGTACTTGTCAAAGTTGAATAAAATACAGGGGATTCTAATTCCAAAACCTGGACTGTCAATGAATGTATTGAGCAGTTTCAATAAAGCCAGTTCAGAAGTTTCTTTAATTTTTTTTCCTTTGCTGGAGGAATATATAGGTCAGCTTAAATCAAGGAAGAGAAAATGGCTAGTTAGGACACAAATTATGTGTATCCAAATCATGAATTCTTTGAACTGCTGTACCTCTTAAACAGCTATTCATTCTCCAGGTCAGATAAGGAAAAGAAAAGTTGTTTTTAAAACCCATAGGAGAAAATTTAAAGGAATCCCTGAATTAAATGACTGTTGTGACTCTACTTAGAAAATTCTTCCTTAGATGGATACAGTGGCCCATGCCTGTAATCCCAGTGACTTGGGAGACTCAGGCAGAAGGATGGCAAGTTCAAAGTCAGCCTCAGCAACTTGGCAAGGCCCTGTCCCAAAATAAAAAAATAAAAATGGTTGGGATGTAGCTCAGTGGTAAAATGCCCCTGGATTCAATTTCCAGTATCAAACAAACAAACAAACAACAACAAAGTTCATTGAAGCTAGATTATTTTCCAGAACTTGACTGTTGACTAAGGAAGAACAAGCATCATTTTTGTGGAAGGTCTGAAAGGTCATTTCATATTCTGAGTTACTCAGTCATCAGTGCTTCCTTCACATTTGCTCTGGTTTATTTTGGTTTGCTTATTTTTTGGTTTCTTTTGGGAACTATAATTACATGTTAGATAAAATAGTAAAATTATACTTTTAGTGCTGAGATAAAGTTTGTATTTAAACACTGGCTTAGCCTTAGATGCGAGCCAGGTTGGACAAAAATAAGAAGGATATCCAACATTGGGTGGATTCCTTTTTAGGTGTTCCAGAGTATGAGAAGTGATCTTTGCACAAAATGAGGATTTAAGAATGGCTTATTAATTATAATAGAAGAGTACAAACTTTAACAATTTAACCATTCTACCTAGAACTAATCTTGTTCTCTATTTGTAACTTTTGTCCAATTATGTAATAGAAAATACCTGCAAACTTGAAGTCACTTATTTTCTTAAAGTATGCACACTAACAATGAAAGAAAGAAAAAAGTCAATCTTCCAACTCAGAATCTTACATGGCTTTTGAAAGGCAAAAACAGATCTCTTAGCTCTGGTTAATCAGATTAATTTGATCATCAATAATTAAGAATTAAAATTTTAATCAATAAATAAAACCATTTAGTTAAATCATCTTTACTTTCAGACAGTATATCACTGAAACCCCAAAATAATCTGTGTAAAAACTACCACAAGCAATAAAGCAGTATTAAAATTAACATATAAAATTGAACAAATATGTAAACAAAACTACTTGAAGTTAAAGAGAATGAAAGACCCAATGTATGATTTAAAACCCACACAGAGATACCGTTAGACATAGCACAGCAAGAAGAGTTCAAAACTTCTATAAAGAGAACCATAAAGCACTGCTGACAGACTGTAAAATACACCAAAATAACTGGGGGAGAGGAGATATATTATGTTTTGAACGGGAAAATTTGATACCCTAAAGATATCAGTTATTTCTCAATTAATTAATTTAATGCAATCTCAAGAGAAATTGCACCACTTTTTATTTTCTGGCATTAGAAAATTTGTCTATAAAGTTGATTTGGAAGAAAAAAAGCAACAATAGACATGAGGAACTTAATTGAAAAGAATAATAAAAGGAGACTAATCCTAAAATATATTAAAAACCATATCATGTACTATAAAACATCTATAATTAAAATAGTATAGCATGAAAGCACAACTGGAAAGGAAAAGTAGACCAAATGTGTCAGAGAGGTAAATCACACCATAAAAGAACTAAAATGAAAAAACAAGAGAGAGAAATGAATTGCAGTAGATGGGGTAGAGAGAGAAGATGGGAGGGGAGGGGAGGGGAGGGGGGATAGTAGGGGATAGGAAAGGCAGCAAAATACAACAGACACTAGTATGGCAATATGTAAATCAATGGATGTGTAACTGATGTGATTCTGCAATCTGTATATGGGGTAAAAATGGGAGTTCATAACCCACTTGAATCAAATGTATGAAATATGATATGTCAAGAGCTTTGTAACGTTTTGAACAACTAATAATAAAAAAAGAACGAAACTGGAATCCAAAAAAAAAAAAAAAAGAACTAAAATGAAAAATGGGTGAATACCTTATAGCCTAGGCATGATACCTTTCTAAGTAGGACTCAAAATACAAAAGCACTTGGAAAACTATTGATAGTTTTAGAGGATAAAAGATTAACAATAACATCAACAAATTTCTGTATGGCAAAAATAAGTAAAAAAAGAAAACCCACAATGAGCAAAGTGAAATTGACAAAATTGGGAAAAATTTCTCAATTTATATCAAAAACAAAGGATAACAGTTCTAATATCAAAAGTTTAAAAGTGTTGGACTGTGGGTGTGGCTCAGTGCTGTAGTGCTTGCCTAATATGCATAAGTCCTTGAGTTATCTACAACACTAAAGAGGGAGAGGAAAAAAGAGAGAGAGAAAGAAAGAAGGAAGGAAGGAAGGAAGGAAATGAAGGAAAGGAAAGAAAGGAAGAGCTTTTAAAGCTTTTAAGTTGGAGAGAAAAACAATATGTAGATCCTATAGAAAAGCAGGCAAGAGATTTAAGTATACAAACAACACACAAGAAATACAACCAGTCCCTAACCATTTGCAAAGTTGCTTAACATCATTGGTACAGGGCTTAAACATTTAAAACTACACTGAGATCCCATTCTTGTTTATAAGATTGGCCTAAATCTTGACAGCTTCCCCTTCTGGCTGAGTGAGATATTCTCATATATCGATGGTGGAGGCACTGAAATGTGTAATGTCAAGTGGAGGACAAATTGGCAATACCTATTAGTTGGCATAGAATTCACACTTAGGGGAACCTATTTTAAATGAACCATAGAGGGAAAAAACAAGACGACATTTGTGCAAGACTATTCATTGCAGAACTCAAATGCCCATCATTTAGGACTGATCATATGCTATATTATATCCATACAATGGGGGCAATATACCATTGTTAGGAGAAATGAGAAAGAACAGTCTACAAGCATCAAGTCATCTATGAAACTAATAGGCTAAAGGAAAGACTTAAGAGACATAGCTACCTGATACCATATACAGGTCTTATTCATAAAAAACATGGATAATTTTATGCCTTCTAAGCATAATAATGATGATATTAGGTAGGATTGATAAAGAAATATACCTAAAAAAGTTGTTATATAAGCTAGAAAGATGTTAAGAATGATGGCAGGCCTTTTGGTAATTAGATAGCTCATAGTCTAGTGAGTCAAAATCACTTATTTTAAACTAATTACCATATTCAATTTATTCTAGGCCTTTTTGGATTCATTCATAAGCCAAGAGTTAGAATGAGGACTAGAATTAGAGCTATAGTTAGCTTGAGTTTAAGATTGTTAAACTATTTGGGAACCTATTTCAAATGAACCATAGAAGGAACAAATAAGAAGACATTTGCGCAAGGTTATTCATTGCAGAATTCAAATGCCCATCATTTGAGGACTGATCATATGCTATATTACATCCATATAATGAGGCAATATACCATAGTTAAGAGAAATGAGAAAGATCAATCTACAAGCATCAAGTCATCTATGAATCTACTAGGCTAAAGGAGAGACTTAAGAGACACAGCTACCCGATATAGTATACAGGTCTTAATCATGACTTCACAAACTTCTTCTGTAATTAGTACATGTTTGCAGCTTTATCAGTCATACAGCCTTAGTTAGAACTATCAACTCCGTCCTTGTTATTCAAAAACAGTCATAAACAATATATAAACAAAGGAGCAACGTGTGGCTGCTTTTCAATAAAATTTTACTTTCAAAAATGGGCAGCAGCCAGATTCAGCCTGCAGGCGATAGTTCGCTGACGCCTGACAAACTATTAAAAATTATATGAGACAAGTTGAGCACTGATTAGATGGGAGAAAAGGGATAGGATAACCACAATGACCCTTTTATTTGGAAAGGAGAACAATGAGACACACAGAGCAGTTACTGGTCCATGGAAATTCTGAAATCTTATTAAGCAAGATCCTTTCACACTGAAGTGGGCACTGTTTCAAGTTTACACTGTAGTCTCTGTCTTTATAAGTAGATTTTCAGTCTGTTGCATTCTATGACCTTTAGTCCCTCTTTCTGACGTTCCTATCTTTTCCATTATCAACCTTGGCCACGTATGAAAATGTTCTTCTTGGGTTGAGCAGTTTCTCAGCCTGCTTCCTTCCTATGCTGGATTGTCTATTGTTGACTTGGCACCTGGGCTCCTGGCTAAGGCTGGGAACTGAATGTCTTAATCTCCTGTTCTCTAAGGTTGTGAGATGGAATTGGCCAAGCAGATGAACCTTCATGGGACTGAAATGCAGAGGCTGTCACTCTTGGGAGGTTTTGGTGTCAGATATGTTGCATGAAGACATCTCCTGAGCCTCTGGTTCTCACTCTCCTGCTCTAGCTCATCCTCTTGATTTCCTGACCATGCTAACCAACAGCTGCCTCAAGCCTCCCTGAGCTTGGCTGTAGATCCACAAAGGTTTGTATAATGCTCTCCCTGAGCTCCTGCCTTGTTATATCCTCAGGTCCCTCTCTGGCAATAGATATACACAGGTTTCTTATATCTTCCTGCAAGATTCAACTTGTCAGCTCATGCTTCAAGAAAGCAGTCATTAGTGACTATTTGTCTTCAGCTTCTACTTTTAAGACCTACACTTTCTAAACTCCACCCGCATTTGTGTCAACTATAGTTCTCATATTAAATCTCTTATTTCTTGCAATCCTCATAGTGGCTTTGTTTCCCTGACTTAACCTCTATAAGCACACTGCCCACAGCAAGGCGAGAACCAAGAGTTATTTAACAGCTCAGTCATCTTCTGTCTGAGTCCAGCTGGATGATCTTTTGGAATATAATTCTCAAAAGCTTGCATAGCTTTTTGTACATATAATTTTATTTACTTCTTTGTATCAACACCCACACTAATAATTCTTTTTGACACATGCATCTTTCTCGGAAATTAATTTTGGTTACTTTAAACCTATCAGATTTCATGTAGGAGTCACGCCCTTAGCATATTTTCCCCTTGTCCTTTATCTAAATAAAAGGATTTTTGTTTTTCTCTTGATTGATTTAGAAGTTTCAAAATGGGCTTATAGTGAAATGCTTGGTTTTATCTTCCCCATGAAACTTTTTAAATTCACATTGATCACCCAAAATGTCTCTTTTGATGTAATCTTCTATTGGTTGAAGATCACATCCAATTTCATACTTAAACACTGAAGGCCCCACAAATTTCTGTGCTCCCTTTATTTCCTTTTACTCTCACAAGCTATCCAGTTCTTTTCTAAGTTGATCTCTTTCTTGTAATACTTTACTAGCTCTCCCAAGTTTCTCCACTTAAAGTCACAAGCTCATTTAGTACAATCTTTCCCCATGGTTATTTGTTTGCCATTACATAACAAGGGTCATTGTCTTTCTTCTGTAGACAAATTTCAGAGTCATCTACCATCCAGCAGTAAAGCTAAATGCTATATGTTTGGGATTATATGTTACAGAAGCATCTCACTTTGGGGATGAATTTCTCTATGAGTAAGTTTAGTACAAAATGTGCTATAGTTTGGCTCTGTTAGGCTAAGTATTAGCTGCTTAAAATGACAGGATTTTATTTCTCACTCACATTATAGGCTTATCAATGGTCATCTGAAACTTGTTTCTGTCTCTTGTAATCCATGTAAAGACAGCAGTATTTATGGGAAATGTGTATAGTCTCATCACAGCGAACAGAACTGAGCAGAACCACACAAAGTAGGTATAGCCGCATACCTACTTTCCCCAAATTTCCTAGAAACTGGAAGAGAAAACAAAAAGAACTTCAAAATACACAATCACCTGAAGATGTGGACTTAGAGATGAAACATGTGTAAACATTTTCTTGTTCCTCTAAGCTCATATTTCACAACTGTGTAAATTCTTAGCTACTTAACTCTTATTGCAGGTTTGCTTAAAACAAAGCCCTTTAGTGTTTAGTCTGACAGTAGACAAATTTCAATAGGAAATACTGTATATTTTTTGTATTAATTGTCCTTTGGCATTCTTATTTTTTAGTTTAATTAATTATACATGACAGTAGAATGCATTTTGACACATCATAAATAAATGGAGTATGACTTCTCATTCTTCTGGTTGTACATAATGTAGAATCACACGGGTCGGGTCGTGTAATATATGCATACAGGGTATGACAGTAGAATGCAAATCAAAACTACATTCATTCTACTGTCATCCCTACCCCATATCCCCTCCCCTCCCTTTTACTCCCCTCTGCCTAATCAAAAAGGGCCTCTATTTTTCCCCAGCCTCCCCACACCCTTATTGTGAATTAGCATCCAAGTATCAGAGAAAACAATGAGCCTTTGGTTTTTTGAGATTGACTTATTTCACTTAGCATGATATTCTCCAGCTTCATCCATTTACCTGCAAATGCCATAATTTTATTCTTCTTTAAGGTGAGTAATATTCCATTGTATATACCACATTTTCTTTATCCATTCATCTGTTGAAGGGCACCTAGGTTGGTTCCATAGTTTAACTATTGTGAATTGAGCCGCTATAAACATTGATGTGGCTGTGTCACTGTAGTATGCTGATTTTAAATACTTTGAGTGTAAACTGAGGGATGGGATAATTGGGTCAACAGGAATCTCCACAATGCTTTCCATAGTGATTGCACTAATTTGTGGTCCCACCAGCAATACTTTTTTCCTACATCCTCACCAACATTTATTGTTGCTTGTATTCTTTTATTTTTTATTTTTTTAATTTTTATTGTGGGTTGTTCAAAACAGTACAAATTTCTTGACATATCATATTCCACACTTTGATTCAAGTGGGTTATGAACTCCCACCTTCACCCCATACACAGATTGCAGAATCACATCAGTTACACATCCATTGATTTACAAATTGCCATACTAGTGTCTGTTGTGCTCCGCTGCCTTTCCCATCCTCCACCCTCCCCCCTCCCCACCTCTCCCCTCCCCTCCCCTCCTCTCTCTCTACCTCCTCCACTGTATAACCCTGAGGGTCTCCTTCCATTACCATGCAATTTCCCTTCTCTCTCCCTTTCCCTCCCACCTCTCATCCCTGTTAAATGTTAATCTTCTTCTCCTGTTCTTCGTCCCTACACTGTTCTTAGTTACTCTCCTTATATCAAAGAAGACATTTGGCATTTGTTTTTTAGGGATTGGCTAGCTTCACTTAGAATAATCTGCTCTAATGCCATCCATTTCCCTGTAAATTCTATGATTTTGTCATTTTTTAATGCAGAGTAATACTCCATTGTGTATAAATGCCACATTTTTTTTATCCATTCGTCTATTGAAGGGCATCTAGGTTGGTTCCACAGTCTTGCTATTGTGAACTGTGCTGCTATGAACATCGATGTAGCAGTGTCCCTGTAGCATGCTCTTTTTAGGTCTTTAGGGAATAGACCAAGGAGGGGAATAGCTGGGTCAAATGGTGGCTCCATTCCCAGCTTTCCAAGAAATCTCCATACTGCTTTCCAAATTGGCTGCACCAATCTGCAGTCCCACCAGCAATGTACAAGTGTACCCTTTTCCCTACATCCTCGCCAGCACTTGTTGTTGTTTGACTTCCTAATGGCTGCCAATCTTACTGGAGTGAGATGGTATCTTAGGGTGGTTTTGATTTGCATTTCTCTGACAGCTAGAGATGTTGAGCATTTTTTCATGTATTGTTGATTGACTGTATGTCCTCCTCTGAGAAGTGTCTGTTCAGGTCCTTGGCCCATTTGTTGATTGGGTTGTTTGTTTTCTTATTGTCTAATTTTTTGAGTTCTTTGTATACTCTGGATATTAGGGCTCTATCTGAAGTGTGAGGAGTAAAGATTTGTTCCCAGGATGTAGGCTCCCTATTTACCTCTCTTATTGTTTCTTTTGCTGAGAAAAAACTTTTTAGTTTGAGTAAGTCCCATTTGTTGATTCTAGTTATTAACTTTTGTGCTATGGGTGTCCTATTGAGGAATTTGGAGCCCGACCCCACAGTATGTAGATCGTAGCCAACTTTTTCTTCTATCAGACGCCGTGTCTCTGATTTGATATCAAGCTCCTTGATCCATTTTGAATTCACTTTTGTGCATGGCGAGAGAAAGGGATTCAGTTTCATTTTGTTGCATATGGATTTCCAGTTTTCCCAACACCATTTGTTGAAGATGCTATCCTTCCTCCATTGCATGCTTTTAGCCCCTTTATCAAATATAAGATAGTTGTAGTTTTGTGGATTGGTTTCTGTGTCCTCTATTCTGTACCATTGGTCCACCCGCCTGTTTTGGTACCAGTACCATGCTGTTTTTGTTACTATTGCTCTGTAGTATAGTTTGAAGTCTGGTATCGCTATACCGCCTGATTCACACTTCCTGCTTAGCATTGTTTTTGCTATTCTGGGTCTTTTATTTTTCCATATGAATTTCATGATTGCTTTCTCTATTTCTACAAGAAATGCCGTTGGGATTTTGATTGGCATTGCATTAAACCTATAGAGAACTTTTGGTAATATCGCCATTTTGATGATGTTAGTTCTGCCTATCCATGAACAGGGTATATTTTTCCATCTTCTAAGATCTTCTTCTATTTCTCTCTTTAGGGTTCTGTAGTTTTCATTGTATAAGTCTTTCACCTCTTTTGTTAGGTTGATTCCCAAGTATTTTATTTTTTTTGAAGATATTTTGAATGGAGTGGTTGTCCTCATTTCCATTTCAGAGGATTTGTCGCTGATATACAGGAATGCCTTTGATTTATGCGTGTTGATTTTATATCCTGCCACTTTGCTGAATTCATTTATTAGCTCTAATAGTTTCTTTGTAGAGCCTTTTGGGTCTGCTAGGTATAGAATCATATCATCTGCAAATAGTGATAATTTAAGTTCTTCTTTTCCTATTTTGATGCCTTTAATTTCTTTCGTCTGTCTAATTGCTCTGGCCAGTGTTTCGAGAACTATGTTGAACAGAAGTGGAGAGAGAGGGCATCCCTGTCTAGTTCCAGATTTTAGAGGGAATGCCTTCAGTTTTTCTCCATTCAGAATGATGCTAGCCTGAGGCTTAGCATAGATTGCTTTTACAATATTGAGGTATGTTCCTGTTATCCCTAGTTTTTCTAGAGTTTTGAACATAAAGGGATGCTGTACTTTGTCAAATGCTTTTTCCGCATCTATCGAGATGATCATATGGTTCTTATTTTTAAGTCTATTGATGTGGTAAATAACATATATTGATTTCCGTATATTGAACCAGCCTTGCATCCCTGGGATGAATCCTACTTGATCATGGTGTACAATTTTTTTGATATGTTTTTGTATCCGATTCGCCAGAATTTTATTAAGGATTTTTGCATCTAGGTTCATTAGAGATATTGGTCTGTAGTTTTCTTTCTTTGAAGTGTCTTTGTCTGGTTTAGGTATCAGGGTGATGTTGGCCTCATAGAATGAATTTGGAAGTTCTCCCTCCTTTTCTATTTCCTGAAGTAGCTTGAAAAGTATTGGTATTAGTTCTTCTTTAAAGGTTTTGTAAAATTCTGCTGTATACCCATCTGGACCTGGGCTTTTCTTAGTTGGAAGTCTTTTTATGGTTTCTTCTATTTCCTCAATTGATATTGGTCTGTTTAGGTTTTCTATATCCTCCTGACTCAATCTGGGCAGATCATATGACTTAAGAAATTTATCTATGCCTTCACTATCTTCTAATTTGTTGGAGTATAAGGATTCAAAATAGTTTTTGATTATCTTCTGTATTTCTGAAGTGTCTGTTGTGATATTGCCTTTTTCATCCCGTATGCTAGTAATTTGAGTTCTCTCTCTTCTTCTCTTCGCTAGCATCGCTAAGGGTCTGTCGATTTTGTTTATTTTTTCAAAGAACCAACTTTTAGTTTTGTCAATTTTTTCAATTGTTTCTTTTGTTTCGATTTCATTAATTTCAGCTCTGATTTTCATTATTTCTTGCCTTCTACTTCTTTTGCTGTTGTTTTGCTCTTCTTTTTCAAGGATTTTGAGATGAAGTATGAGATCATTTATTTGTTGGTTTTTTCTTTTTTTAAGGAATGAACTCCAAGCAATGAATTTTCCTCTTAGAACTGCTTTCAATGTGTCCCATAGATTCCGATATGTTGTGTCTGTGTTTTCATTTATCTCTAAGAATTTTTTAATTTCCTTCTTGATGTCTTCTATAACCCATTGATCATTCAGTAACCTGTTGTTCATTCTCCAAGTGATGTATGCTTTTTCCTTCCTTCTTTTATCGTTGATTTTCAGTTTCATTCCATTATGATCAGATAAGATGCATGGTATTATCTCTACTCCTTTATATTGTCTAAGAGTTGCCCTGTGACATAATATATGATCTATTTTTGAGAAGGATCCATGTGCTGCTGAGAAAAAAGTGTAACTGCTTGATGTTGGGTGGTATATTCTATATATGTCAATTAGGTCTAGGTTATTAATAGTGTTATTGAGTTCTATAGTTTCCTTATTCAACTTTTGTTTGGAAGATCTGTCCAGTGGCGAGAGAGGTGTGTTGAAGTCTCCCATGATTATGGTATGGTGATCTATTAGACTCTTGAACTTGAGAAGAGTTTGTTTGACGAACATAGCTGCACCATTGTTTGGGGCATAAATATTTATGATTGTTATGTCTTGTTGGTGTATGGTTCCCTTAAGCAGTATGTAGTGTCCCTCTTTATCTCTTTTGATTAACTTTGGCTTGAAATCTATTTTATTTGATATGAGTATGGACACTCCTGCTTGTTTCCGAAGTCCATATGAGTGATATGATTTTTCCCAACCTTTCACCTTCAGCCTATGTATGTCTTTTCCTATCAAATGCGTCTCCTGTAGGCAGCATATTGTTGGGTCTTGTTTTGTGATCCATTCTACTAGCCTGTGTCTCTTAATTGGTGAGTTTAAGCCATTAACATTTAGGGTTATTATTGAGATATGGGTTGTTCTTCCAGCCATATTTGTTTATTTCTGTTACTAAACATGGTTTGTTTTCCTCTTTGATTATTCCCCCTCCCCTTTACTGTCCTACCTCCCACTGTTGGTTTTCATTGTTATTTTCCATTTCCTCTTCCTGTAATGCTTTGGCGAGGATGTTTTGAAGAGATGGTTTTCTAGCTGCGAATTCTTTAAACTTTTGTTTATCGTGGAAGGTTTTAATTTCATCCTCCATCCTGAAGCTTAATTTCGCTGGATACACAATTCTTGGTTGGAACCCATTTTCTTTCAGTGTTTGAAATATGTTATTCCAGGATCTTCTAGCTTTCAGAGTCTGTGTTGACAGATCAGCTGTTATCCTGATTGGCTTACCCCTAAATGTAATCTGCTTCCTTTCTCTTGTAGCTTTTAAAATTCTCTCCTTATTCTGTATGTTGGGCATCTTCATTATGATGTGTCTAGGTGTGGATCTCTTATGATTTTGCACATTCGGCGTCCTGTAGGCTTCTAGGATTTGGGGTTCTGTCTCATTCTTCAAGTCTGGGAAGTTTTCTTGTATTATTTCATTGAATAGACTTCTCATTCCTTTGGTTTGGAGCTCTGTACCTTCCTGTATCCCAATGACTCTTAAGTTTGGTCTCTTAATGTTATCCCATATTTCTTGGATGTTCTGCTCATGGTTTCTTAACAGTCTTGCTGAGCTGTCTATGTTCTTTTCCAGTTGAAATACTTTGTCTTCATTGTCTGATGTTCTATCTTCTAAGTGTTCTACTCTGCTGGTAGTATTCTCCATTGAGTTTTTAAGTTGGTTTATTGCTTCCTGTATTTCTAGGATTTCTGTTTGTTTGTTTTTTATAACCTCTATCTCCCTGTATAGTTGATCCTTTGCTTCCTGGATTTGTTTGCGTAATTCGTTGTCGAAGTGATCTTTCATTGTCTGATTTTGCTGTTTAATGTCTTCCTTGATACTCCAGATCATCTGAAGCATGTATATCCTGAATTCTTTATCTGACATTCCATCTGCTGCAGCTGTTACCTTTTCTAAAGTTGCGTTGACCTGCATTGCTTGTGGTCCTTTCTTTCCTTGTCTTTTCATACTGCTTGCGTATCTTTCCTGCAGGTGCGGGCGGCGGCTCTGCTCTCTCCTTATTCCAATTGGGGTGTCGTGGCTACCACGCCGGCAGGTCACTGGGCCTGTTCTGGGAGCTGGCGGCGGCTCTGTTCTGCCCCTACTCCAATTGGGGTGACGAGTGTACCACGCCGGCAGGCCACCGGGCCTGATCCGCCGGTCGGTTGCAGGTTTGCCTACCCTGCAGGCGCGGGCGGCGGCTCTACTCTGCCCCTACTGCAAATGGGGTGACGTGTCTGTCGTACCGGCAGGCCACTGGGCCTGTCCCGCTGGTCGGTCGCAGATCTGCCCACCTTTCGGGCACGGGTGGAGGCTCTGCTCTGCCCCTACTCCAATTAGGGTGTCATGGCTACCCCGCCTGCAGGACGCTGGGCCTGTTCCTGGCACGGGCGGAGACTCTGCTCTGCCACTACTCCAATTAGGGTGGTGTTTGTACCACGCCGGCAGGCTCCTGGGCCTGATCCGCCGGTCTGTTGTAGGTCTGCCTACCTTGGAGGCGCGGGCGGCGGATCTGCCCTGCCCCTCCTACCACGCCTGCGGACCCCTGGGCCTGATCTGCAGGTTGATCACTGGTCTACTCACCCTGCGGGCACGGGTGGCAGTTCCGCTCCGCCCCCACTCCAATTGGGGTCACGTGACCCCCACACCGGCAGGGCCTGATCCGGGCGTGGGAGAAGGATCTGCTCTGCCCCTACTCCAGTTGGGGTGACGTGTGTACCACACTGGCAGGCCACTGGGCCTGACCCGCCAGGCTGACACAGGTCTGTTTACCTTGCAAGCGCGAACCGCGGCTCTGCCCTGCCCCTCCTACCACGCCCATGTACCACTGGGTCGCGGGTCTGCCCACCTTGCGGTTGCGGGTGGCGGCTCCGCTCCGCCCCCTCTCCAATTGGGGTCACGCGGTCACCACGCTGGCGAGCCGCTGGGCCTGCTCCGGGCGCTGGCGGCGGCCCGGCTCCTTCCCTCTGGCTCGACGACAAATTGAGGAGACTCGGGTGACTGTGCCTCACCCCCCCTACCAGGAGACCAACTGCTTATGTCACCACTGGTATTGATGAAGTTCCCTCCTCCGCCGCTTTCTGCAGATGTCAGATCTCTGCCATGTTGGTATCCTATGCGAATGGCAGCATTTCGTTCCCCTTGCCGGGCAACCAAAGCACCGGGTGAGTCCTGACCGGCCCTCAGCAGGACCCGGACCGAGAAGCAGTTTCCGCGGGCTCCTAGCCCCGGGCCAGGGAAGTTCCGGGAGCCGGAACTCGGCCACTCCGTGCTCGGTGTAAGCTCCTATAAATGTAAGCTCCAAGAAGCAGTCCCCGCGGGCTCAGTTCCGGGAGCCGGAACTCGGCCGCCCCGCGCTCGGTATTCACTCTGATAAGATCAGGTTCTAAGAAGCACCCAGGCGCTGAGCCCTAGCAATCTGTCTGCAAGCCGCAGGCGAATTGCAGCCTGAAATTACCTGTTCTATGGCTGAATGAGCTGCGGTCAGTCAAAAACAGGGGTGGTGACGTCAGTTTACCAACATGGTGGCTGCTGGCCTCCTCTGTGGTCTGACCGGTGTGGAGAACCGAGATGGACCGCTTCCTTCCCCCGTCTCGAACCCAGAATTCAGCCCTGAGTACGGTGCTTGCGCGGCTGGCAGAAACTGCAGCGCTGTAACCCTGCGTCTCTATCCCAGACTTTAGCCGCGGGGTGATTTGCTGAATAAGCAGTGTTACCCTCCGTGCGACAAACCTCTCGCGTTTGAGTCCCCGTAGCCGATCCTCGTGCGATGGAAATCCTTCCTCCAGGTTCCGGAGCACCCCACTATTGCTGGAAATTCCTAACAAAATATCCTTTAGCCGTCCTGACTTGTCATACTCCCACACAGTGAAGCAGCACACGGGGACAATGCACTCCCCTCGCCGCCATCTTCCTTCTGTTGCTTGTATTCTTGATAATTGCCATTCTGACTGGAATGAGATAAAATCTCAGTGTAGTTTTGATTTGCATTTCTCTAATTGCTAGAGATGTTGAACATTTGGAAATACTGTTTTATGATCAATTCAGTTGCTGAACTATATTATTCTTTTATCTATTTAAATATTTGGCACTAATTTTATCATTTTTTATAAAAGGTGGCATACTTATTTGTGATGAGCTTTTAATTATATATTTTTTGTTGGTAAAATTACTTTTTTTTCCCAATGTAGCAATTTTAAAATAGCCATGGTAAACCATGAAAATAAGCCTATGCTAGAAGTTCCAAAGTCAAAATAGTAAAATGTAGCAGAAATGTGCTAGAAAGAACTGTACCTTTGAGCATGTAGCTCTACTAAAATAATCTATTCACTTCTTTGCTATAGGTTGATTTTATATAGTATGTGCTTCCTGCCTTCTTGACTTGGATTCAGTCATGTAAAAATTGTTTTAACTCACACAAGTTAGAAAATAGGATGCAAACCAAATTTTGAATTTGCTCCCTTTGCCTTGGAGTATCAGGAGAGGATCATGCCTGGTGTTCTTCTATCCTTAGTCCCAGGAAGAGACTCACAAGAGGGGCTGTGGAGCCATCCCAGTCCACCCACAGGCACATGAACCTGAAACATATTCTCTTCATTTAATCTGTTTTTTTTTTTTTGTTCATTTTAACTGTACAGAGTAATGATTTTCATTATGGCATATTTGTAGATGCATATATAATATACTTTGATCATATCTGTCTCATTACCCTTTCTTACCCACCCCTAACTCCTCCCCATGGTCCTCCTCTTCTCTAATAGTGCCCCTCCTACTTTTGTGTTATCTTTTTTTCTTTCTTTTAAATTCCACATATGAAAAAAAAAAACAACAACATGCAAAACTTATCTTTCTGAGTCTGGCTGGTTTTGCGTAACACAATGATATCCAGTTCCAGACATTTTCTTGCAGATGCTAAGATTTTTTTGTGATTGTGTATCATAGGGCAAATGCTAATTGGTCATGTAACTGGAGACCTAGTTTGTACCTCTATCTCTGCCTAGTTATCAGGTGTATGAGGATATAGACAGGATACTCAACCATTCTGTGCCAAGTTTCTCATCTGCAACTAAAGACAATAGTACCTATGTTAAAACTTTACTTTCAGGCTAAATCAAGACAATACTAAAAATGAAAAAACACATTGAATAGTTGTGAAATATTTAGTTGGTGAATATTTAGTTGGTAAAATAGTTGGTGAAGTTTCAATGAGTAATAAAATGCAGATATACATAAATTATATATATTTGTTTCATAAAATTTATTTTTATTTTCATTTCAGAAAAATTACATGCTAGATTATCATGATGAGATTTTTTTCATAAGTGAGGGCATAATGTAATGATAAGAAGGAATAAAAATGAGATAGCTATTCTGAAATTATAAATTTGAGTATATTTTTACTTAAAATGTATTGAAGATTAAATATGAAAATGGTGAAATCACTGTCATGCTTTCAAAAATTTATTTAAAAAAAACATTCAGAATGTCCACTAAAAGAGTATAAAACAAATTAAAATTAGCAAAACTAAAATTAAGGTTGATAAATTAATTTTTGGAAAATATAATTATATATCATTACTTTTTTAATAAAAACAAAATTATTTGCAAATGTAGCATTTAGTAGTCATTTAGTTGCCAATATAAAGATAGCAATCATGTTTTGAACATACATACACATTCAAAAAGAATATAAACTGTTACTTCATCAGTAGTATGCATGTTCTATGAATGCTGTGCTAGTCATGAGTACCACTGGATTCAGAGTGGAAGAGAAAAAGAGGAAAAAGTACTGAGAAATAATGTTTGTGCAGCAATCCATTGCATTCATGCTGAGAAGATTTTATCAAGTACATTATTTGTGAGTTAGTTATCTAAGTATTTCTGCCACTAAATTCCTGCCTGTACTGGTGTCTAAGACTGTTTCACACAGACTGGATAATTTATAAAGAACAGAAATTTATTCTTTCACAGGTCTGGAGGTTGGAAGTTTAATATGAAGACACTCATATGTCCTTCTTGCTGCATTCTCATAAGGCAGAAAGAAGAAAGTCAAGGGGAGGTGAGGGCTGTGTCCATACTTGGCAGGAGAACAGAAAAGAGAAACCTCACTCCTGCAATCCTTGTTTGTAGTGGCATTATCTATTCGTGAGAGCAGAACCCTCATGACCAAGACACATTCCAAAGGCACACTTCTCAACACTGTTGCTTGTTTCTAACACCTGAATTTTAGAAGGGACCTATTAAATCCATAGCGACTGGCAAGCAGCTTCTGACTCTGATATGGGAATTAGCACAACCCTCAAACCTTCACCATGTAAGGGCACAATTTCCCTTTGTTTAAGTTTGTAGGACTCAAACTACAAGTCTTATGCCTTGGAGGTCAGGGGTAGCTGGCGTGAGCTATTACTAACATCCTTGGATTTCAAAAATATATAACATTTCAAAGACTCCTCTTAACTAGCAACCACTCCTTCTCTGACGCATCTGGCTGCACATTGTTCTTTGCCCTGTGTGGCTTCTGTTATCTTTCAAGGCTGGACCAGTGTCTGTTTAAATTAAATCTAATTACTGAATAAAAATTCTGAGAACCAGAAAGACCTAACATGTTTTGTTCTAGGCCTCAAAGTTCTAGAGATTATTCTGTGGAGTGGGGGAATGAAAAAGCACCTTCTTCTATGGAGAAGAATACAGCAGTTTCTTGGCATAGACAAATTGCCATTACTTAAATTTTGTTTCTTTCTCAGAGTTTTGATAGAGTCCTAGGCTAACTTGCTGGATTTTAAGCATCATCTACCTTTCCAATTATGCTTATGATGTTAATGAAAGTCCCAGAACACTCTAAGTCAAATATACTTAGTTTATTTTCTGTTGCTTCAACTAATTACCTGAGACATGATAATTTATAAGAAGCAGAAGTTTGTTTGGCTTATGATTCTGAGGCTGGGAGGTCCAAGAGCATGCTGGCACCTGCTCAGCCTCTGGCCAGCGTTGCATGATAATATGATGGAAGTGTGAGTGACAAGACAGACAGTGAATCAGTTTAGGTCTCCTTTTCTCTCTTCGTATTAAGTCACCAGTCCCATCATGGGGGCTCCACCTTGATGACTTTATTTAATTCTAATTGCTTCCGAAAGGTCCTTCCAAATACCAACATATGAATTTGGGAATTGTTTCCAACATGTGGAATTTAGGGAATACATTCAAATCCTACAATATACCAAAGGGGGAAAATGAGAATGGGGGAAAACTTTTCCACTGCAAGATGATGACATATTCCTCTGTTTAATCAAACTCCCTGCTAATCATAACTACCAAGGTCATTTGGACAAACAACTTGCTTTGCATACTGAAACTGATTTAAGCTCACAGGACTCCATAATTTCAAAATCAATAAAAACTTATTATTGTTCCTATTTGTACTGCTGAGTAAATCATGGTGTGATTTTTACCTCTTAATTCTTAAAGGTGTTATATAAAAATATTGATTTTAATAGTTTTTTTGTGCTACCAAAAGGATATGTAATTTATACATACACAGCCCTTTGGCATGATGCCTAAGGCAATAGGATTGTTGCTACAAATAATGTGTAAGAAATTTTGTTTTAAAAATCTTTTATTGAAGTACAACTTTCAGGCAGAAATATGCACAAATTACAAGTGAACATTTTGCTGAATCTTACAAAAAAGTAACACACTTTTTTTAGAAAGTAACACACCTGTATAATCACTCTGCAGACTAAGAAACAGAATATATCAGTACTTGAAAATCTTCCCTCTTCCTGCTATCAGCTACTATGAACTGAAAAAGATAATCACAATCTGACTTATAACACCACTAATTAGTTTTTTTGGTATTGAACTTTACAATAAGTTGGACCCCATAGTAAAGAAAATTGTTATGCCTACTTTAAACAAATGAACTCAACTTTATGTTTATGCAATTCATTCATATTTGGGGGGGTTAGCAATGATTTTTTTCATTCCCTTTATTATAAAGTGTGCCTCTGTATGAATGTATCAGGATGTCTTTATCCACTTTTCTGTTGATGGACACTTGGTTCCAGGTTTTGGCTGCTATTAATAGTGATGCTATGAACAAGTCTTCTGGTGTACTCATGCAAGCATCCATAGCTGTAAATTCCTGAATCATAGAGTATTCCTGTGTTAAGTCTTAGTTAATAGTGCCAAACTGTTTTCTAAAATGATTGTGTCAGTTCACACTCCTGATCACCATGTAAGCCACTTCCCTCTGTCACACTCTTCTGCCATGATGTCCAGCCTCACCTCAAGCCCCAAGGAATGGAGTCAGCTGTACATGGACTTCGACCTCTGAAAACTGTGAGCCCCCAAATAAAACCTTTCCTCCTTATTGTTGTTTTGGTTGGTTCCTTTAGTCACAGCAGCGAAAAAGCTGACAAAGCAATGTTGTACGCCTTTTCTTAAATTTACTGGCTATCTGGATATCCTTTTTTTGATGAAGTAGTTGGCCAAATCTTCTGCCTATTTTCCCATTTGAATCTCTGTCCTTTTGTTGTTGTAGTTGTGGATGTTTGTTTGTTTTAATGGATTGATAGGAGATATTTTATGTCTGGGTTTCCATCTTTAATGCATGTTACAAATATTTTTTCCTACTTCATAGATTAACTTTTGCTTTCTTAATGACGTTTTCTAATGAAACTACAGTCTTAATTATACTATTTTTAGTGTCATGTATTCCCTTTTAATTAATTTTTTTTATAATTGCTTTTTGGTGTCCTGTTTAATGCTTTTGCTTTACCCAGGGGGATGAAGTTTTCTACTATATTTTCTTTTAGCAGTACGTGTGATGTAGCTTTACTTTAAAAAAGTAATTTTTTTTTACTAAGAACAGAAAAAAAATACTGATAAATATCATTAGTATCTTGTATTTCTATCCTTTCAAAGAAGTTGAATTAATTTATATATTTACATTATTTATATAAATGTATCTTGAAATGGTGCCGAATAAGAATAGAAATATCTTTCTTAAATAATTTCATATGCCTAAGAAAGAAGACAATAAGTATACATAAAGGACTGTAAAAACTGAAAGGAATGAAAGGAAACACAAAAGGTGCAAATAAGGAAACCTAGGTATGTTTTATTTTTCTTTCTCTTTTTGGGTGGGTGACAGGGAAGACTGCGTGGAAGAGATGGCATTATATCCAAGCCTCATGTATGGAGGGAATTTGGGCATGAGATATGGTGAAGGTATTTGGAATAGTGAGAATAGAATAAAAAAATTATCAAAACTTGGAGTGTTATACAGAGAGTTCTCAAGTTACAAAGGCTGAGATTATAATTTTTTTTAGCTTTATGATGGTGCAACAGTGATACACATTTAATTAATTCAAGGTAATAGGTGTACTTTGAGTTTTGATCTCTTTCCTGGCTAGCAATACACAGAACATTCTATTTTGCAATGCTGGGCAGGACTCCCAGTCATCTATGTGATCACAGTAAATAAGTGATACACTGTAGTGTGCTGGGTTGCTCTACTGTGATATTCAGTATGTTTGTTGCACTAAATGCATTTTCAATTTAATGATATGTTCAATTTACAAACAATTTACCAGGGTTAGTGCCATAGTAAATCAAGGGCATCTGTATATGCAAAGATAGGGGCAATTTAACCAGATAGCTTGTGTGCAGTATGACTAATAAGTCTCTAACCTTGTGTTATGGTTTGGATGTGGGGTGTTCCCCCAGATCTTGTATGTGAGACAATGCAAGAAGGTTTGGAGGAGAAATGATTGGGTCTTAGCCTTAAGCTAATCAGTAAATTGATCCCTGATGGGATTAACTGAGTGGTAACTGGGGACAGGTGGTGTATGGCTATGGGGTGTACATTTTGTCTGGAGACTCTCTCTCTGCTTTCTGATCATCATGTGAGCCACTTCCCTGTGCCACACTCTTCCACCAAGATGTCCTGCCTCACCTCAAGCCCGGAGGAATGGAGCCTGCTGTCTATGGACCTCTGAAACCGTGAGCCCTCAAATAAACTTTTCCTCCCCTAAAGTTGTTCTGGTCTCACAGAAGTTGACTAAAACATGTTGACTATTAAAAACAAATTCAACAGAAAACACGTCTAAATTGCATGTCATTTCCTACAAAGTGGCTGTATTACCACCTTTTCAGTTATATTAGCAGAAACCAACAGTAGCCAGTTTAAGTCCAAATAGGAAGAGGGATAACTGGGTATTCCATGGAATCTAATGGTAGGCATGCAGACAAAATTCAGAAATCAGATGGACTATAAAGACTGGTGCTCCATAGTGACCCAGGTAATCCTCCATCAATTTATCTGCCTCTCAGGGGCATATCTGTTTCATTTAGTTCTCCTGCTGGAGAATGGCTTCTTTGATTCTCAGGCCAGATGTGAGAAAAATAGCTTCGAGAACCTCTTCCATAACTCTCTTCCATTTATGAAATCAGATCAATGTGCTTGGAATCCAAAATTCCCCAGAGAATGGGCTCATTGATCCAGTTTCAGTCAAGTGTCCATTCCCAGTCTGATCAATTGTGGCAGGGCAGTGCACAAGAGGGATGTAATAGCAGGCATCATCTTTGCTGATGTGATTCTTGGTAGCCTTCCCTCCTTCCTCTACAACTATCAAAAGCAGTGAGACAGGCATTGTTCTAGTGATAGAAATGCATCAATGAAAAAGAGCCCAAATTGTGGTCACCATGGAGTTTATCATCTAGTGAAGAATATTACTATATAAACAAGGATATAATATACTTTGTCAAGTGGCACATCCTCAGAAGAAACCATAGAGCAGTGTAAGAAGATAAGGAAGGATGGGGTGAAAGACCTCAATTTTAGATCAGGTGGTCAGAAATGCCTCTTTGGGAGGGACTATTGAGCAAAAGGAATGCCTCTTTTGAAGGGAATGCCTTTTATGAAAAATTGGGGAAAGGTAATTTCATCAAGAAATGCATGGGTATTGGCTTTCATGAGGAACTATTAGAAGATTAGAGCAGCTAGAGAATGGAGAATGAGAAGAGTGGTGGGAGACAAAGTCAGACATGATTATTATTTGTAATTAGTGGGGAGTTTTCCCTTTCTTAATTTTATATGTTGTCAAGAACAATGTATAAGTAGAAATCTCTGAACAATTGCATGTTTTCTTTTGAGATTAGAGACCTTTTTTGCAGGTACTGGGGATTGAACCCAGGGGCACTTTTCCATTGAGATATATCTCCAGCTCTTTTCATTGTTTATTTTGAGACAGTGTCTTGCTAAATTGCCTAGGGCCTCACTAAGTTTCTGAGGCTGGTCTTGCTAACCTCCTGACTCAACACCCAAGGCACCGGGATTATAAGCATGCTTCTTAAAACCTCTATACTACTTTCAACTGCTCTTATTCATTTTATGTATTTTCCTAGAGTATCAGAAATAATTATTTTTATGTAGAACTTGATATTCTTTGCTCTAAAAATAAAATTCATTTTAATCCAGACATAAAATCTATATTGAATCCCACACTTGCTTACACAAAACTGACTGATAAATCTGGAAAGTTCCTACATACAGAACATTTCACTATTGTCTGCTTCTAGAATCAGTCTTATTCTTTAAATTTTGCACATAATAAAAATAATATGCTTTGCTCTTTACCAGAAAACATCACATTTGAACTAGCAGATAGGAGTGC
This sequence comes from Marmota flaviventris, assembly GCF_047511675.1. Taxonomy (NCBI): domain Eukaryota; kingdom Metazoa; phylum Chordata; class Mammalia; order Rodentia; family Sciuridae; genus Marmota; species Marmota flaviventris. The sequence continues at coordinate 90,865,868 of NC_092508.1, forward strand.
TAGTTTAACCCTGTCACACACTCCTTCTGTGGCTTAGAGTGTTAATATTTTGGGGGACCAAATTCCAGTAAGTATCTTAAAGCAATTTGAAAGCATTAAGTTATCATTATCATCTCCAGCTCCAATTACATTGTTAAGCACATGGTAGATATTCAATCAATATTTTAATGAAAGAATGAATTCAACAACATTACTTCTCAAGAGTTTAGTTAAATGCCCCATTAAATAATCTACTAAGTAATCAGAACTCTCTCCTGCCTTTAGTGTTTGATGGAGGAGGAAGGGAAAAAATATGGTGTGGTTTAATCAGCAAACATTACTTAAGGCTTCCAATGTGCCAAGTTCTATATTAGGTACTGGAATTCCAGGAAGGAGTAGGAAGAATCTTTCAAAACTGTTTATTTTGTGTTGGTCCATAGAAGGAAACCACCTACATACCTATTGATGTGTTTTCTGTTCTTATATTCTGTGAGTTGTTAGGACTATTTGAACCGTTAGAACTGTTGGTTTTCCCATTCAGATAAGCTAAATAAATAACTCTCTTACCAGATGGATTTAGTTTTGAACATTTTTCTTCTTAATTAAGCAAAGCCAGGTTCATAAAACATGAAGATCAGCCACCATTTCTGAAATGGTAGATTGTAATCTGGCTCCTCAATAGAATCATATGGTGAGATTTTAAACACCACCAATTCCTGAACCTCACCTGAGAGTTTCTGATTTAATTTGTTTGATATAAGCCTGAGTATCAATCTTTTTATATTTCTCCTCCTAATTCTGTCATGTGGATAGAGTTGAACACCACTATTTTAAGGATTTCAGTTTTGTATTTATTCTAAGAATTTCAGGAGCAACTAAGTTCACATGTATATATTTAAAGTTCTTTTTAAAATTCAGAGGATCAATATCCTGTTTGGCCTTTAATATCCTACAGTAAATAGTACTGCTGGTTACACATGTGAATGGACATGTGCAATGATAAACATGAGAACTCTTGGAATGCAGCTTATCTCTCAGTTTGAACCCACTCTCTGTAATGCAAAGAAATGTAATTTTTTTGAAGGATCTGCAATAGCATTATCATAATGGTTTTCAGTGAACTTCCTAAACATTAATGCAACATTGTGTATGCAGGTTCTTATAGGTGTTTCTGGGAGGAAAGGTCTCTAAGTCAGATATTCAAGTCAGACATGGTGGCTTTAATCTCAGCAACTCAGGAAGCTGAGGCAGGAGGTTGCAAATTCAAGGTCAGCCTCAGAAACTTAGCATGATCTTGTCTCAAAATAAAAAAAAAATTAAAAGAGGACTAGAAATGCAGCTTAGTGGTAAAGTGCCCCTGTGTTCAATCCCCAGTACCTAAACAAACAAATAAAAAAATTAAATCAGATAGTCAAAGGGGACTGTGAAGTCTTCTAAGGTTATTAAAACAGCCATTGCACACTGCTATAAAAATGCAGAGCCCCCCCCAAGTTTAGAGGAGAAAGTACTGATGTCTCTCAAAACCAGTCTGATAAGAGGTAAGAGGATGTTTCTTGACTTTTCAGAAGACATTTGAGAGCACCTCCTACTTCTTCCCACTCTGTTTCTAAGAATGATTCCATGACAGAGGAAGGTGAATGTGAAAGACTTCAATATATCCAACCACCTTTCTTTTCTGGGAGTGAGTCAATACACTTTCTTCTTCCTATATTTTTTGCTCCCTAAAGAAATTTAGGAAAACTTTCTTCACTTTTTGCCTTTAAAGCTTTTGCCATATACTTATTATTGCTGGACATCATGTGTATTTCATTGTTTATTGTTTTGCTCAGTAGATAAGCAGAATGAGCCCAGGATGCTGCCTTATCATGGTAGTTCTGTTTTTTCACTGCTGCTTCTCACTGTCTAGGACAGTGCCTGGCATGTATTAGGTGCTCATAAAATGTTTGCTGAATGAACAATGAGTCAGTATTCAATATCATCTGTCACCATCCACTTCCTCATTTGATTTTATCACAGTGTTCATTCAATTCACACTGTCATTTGTCGGTCTCTCAAGTCAAGACAGAAATTTCAGAGTATGGAACAAGCAGATAAATATATATATAGAGAGAAGCATAACTGTCATATCATCATGGTTGATTCTAGCACATTTTGGTCTATTATGCTTCCTAAGTTATTGATTGCCTGCTCACTGAATGATAGAGAGGCTTGACTTCATTCTCTAGAGTTCCTCTAAAATGCCTAGCAGGGAGTGCAGGAAAGTTTAGTAGAAAAAGAAATACAAAGAACATTAAAATGGGAACCCAGATACTTGAGATCTAGATTTGGCTCTGTGGCTGTAAGATCTAGTGGTAATTAGCTTCTCTCTTTTAGTGAATGTCTTGGGCCAGCAGATTCTGATTCCAGGCATGTGTGCTTTCCATAGCAAGTCAGTATATTCACTCTTTATCTGTAGGTTCTGTGCCTGCATATTCAACCAGCTATCAGTGGAAACTATTTGAAAAACAAAATTGTGTCTGTACAGAATATTTAAAGACTTCCTTCCCACTTTTCATTATTCTCCAAACAATACTGTATAATAACTACTGACATATCATGTACATTATATTAGGTATTAAATTAATTCAGAGATGATTTAAAGTATACAGGAAGGTGTGAAGAATATATGCAGATATTATGCCATTTTAATAAGGGATATGTGTATCTACAGATTTTGATATCCAAGGGGGTCTTGGAACTGATCCCCTGAAGGCAACTGTAATAAGTACCAGGCACTAACATGTAGGATTCACACAAGAATCAGAGAAACTTCACAAGGGAAGCAAACAGCTAAGGAATTTTGCTCTCTATGATTGGGCTCATCTACAAGTAGTTTATGCATTTCTCATGATTTAATTAGCAAAATCTTCAGTGCTTTCAACAGGCTGAAATATTTCCTTGTGATTCCTTGGCTATGTCCACCCCTATCTGAGACATGATAGAAATTGCTCCTGTTGTCTTGATAGGCTATTCATTCTCCTTTCATGAGCTGGACTACCTGGTGCCTCTTTAAGTTACCTGTATTTTAGCATGACCTAGCATACTGTACTGTCTCCATTTCTCACTAGGAAGACCATGAGCTCTTAAAGACAGGTACAGTAAGTACTTAGTCCCTAGTAGGTGCTCCTTCAATTTTGGATATGCAAATGAATAAATGAATGTAATGTTTGCTACGGTTACAGCTAAATAAATCAATAAGTCAAATTTACCTCCTATTTCATTGAAATTATAATAAGACTGGGTTCAAGATAACACTTCTTACAGTTAAGGATTATTATTTACTTTTGAAAATGTCATTCCTTTACAAGTATCAAAACATGATAATAAGGTTCAAATGGCAGCTGAATGTTATGGTGAGCTTTTATACTTCCATAAAAAGCACAGAACTGCTGGGTATGGTGGCTCATGCCTATAATCCCAGGAACTGGGGAGTTTGAGGCATGAGGATGACAAGTTTGAAGCCAGTCTGGGCAATTTAGTGAGACCCTGTTTTCAAAATAAAAACAGGATTGGGGATGTTAGCTCAGAGGTAGAATGCCCTTAGGATAAATCCCTAGTAACACACACACACACACACACGCGCACACACACACACACACACACACATACACACACACGAACAACAACAAAAAAAATAAAGAAAAGAAAAAGAAAAACAAAATTACAGCATCAGATATAGGTCTTACCAAATGTTAGAGCTAGAAGAAACCTTGGCTATAATCTAATTATGCAGCAGTAAGGAGACAGAGGCTTAGTAATTAATTCACCTGAAGTTCCTAATAGAGAAGCCACTAACTGAGACCATAACCCAAATTTTCTCATTTCTACTTAGTTCATTAACCTCACTGCACTACCACACAATCTATAGTTCCTGTGCTTCGATTTAGAATTAAATTGGAAATTTCTCTTGCTTTTGCCTTCCCCTCCTTTTTGGGCAGACCCTGTTTGGGGCATTCAATCTCCAGTCGTGTCCTCTCCTCTGTGTACTTTGCAGTACTTCTGTGCAGTTAACTTGCTACTTGAGGCTCCTTTTCTCTCATTTCCCTCTTAGAGTCTTCTGAATGAAACTGTAATTCTGGAAATTGACAGGGAGTGTGAAAGGGGTGGAAAGGCAGCAGATGGAGTGGAGGGAAGGAGGGAAGTGGGAAGTCTGGAAACAGCCTGGAGGCAGCCACAACCTGGTGGCCTAAGCCCACAGATGCATTGCTTGACTTTGAAGAAATCTACACACATATTCTCATGAATATTCTCATATGGCAATAATATTGTACAGGTGCAAAGCACTTGCAATCATCTCATGAGAGAAGGGATATAGGGTGAGGAGCAACCCAAGTTTGAGTATTGTGATTAAAATTATAATAATTTACTATAAATAAATTACTGTGAGTTTTTGGCAGACCATATAGCTCCTCTGAACTTCAGTTTCCTGATCTATAAAATGGAGTATATTCTATGGCCCTCTTAGATTGTCTTGGAGAACCAATCAGTTTTAATATTCAAAGCATTTTGCCAACTATAATTGCTATATGAATGAAGTACCTGGCATTTGGCAGTAGGAATGTTTGAATCCTTATTCTTAGAATCCACAGCAGGATGATTCTAATAGCTATGTAAATGTTCAGTTTCATGGATTTGTTACAGGGTGGTGATGTTTAAATACCTGTATCAACACCGCATGTGTATATTATGACATATATTCACCTCATCTTCTATCAATCAAACCTATCCCCAAGTCTGGCTTATGTAAGTCAGGCAGAACAGGGTGGAAAGTGTGCAGATATGGATGGGCCCCAGAGAGAGCGATCTCTGCAGTTTGACATCCTGGTTGCAGAGAGGGAGAGAGTGTTAGCAGAGTAGGCCTTGACAACACTACAGAGATTTTTGACTGCCAGTGTGGCACTGAAACAGAAGCAGACTGAGTTACGAGAACGGTATGGGGAAGTGAAAAAATACGAGGCGTATCGTAAACTTTGTGCTCTGTCAGATAAGGAAGCACACAGAATAAAAGACATTTCAGACTTGTCATGTGGACGATGGACATCTAGGACAGGGAATCAGTCAAGGTCACAGCAGGAAAGAGCTGGCACTACATTGGTAGGAAATTTGAACAGGTATTATCAACAAAATAATTGATTGCAAAGGTACTGGTACAATATATGTTTCAAGAACCTAGAACTAGACACAGCAGAAATGTTGCCACCACCAGGCTGGAAGGGATGAGGAGAGGGCATAATTCTGGAAATCATAAGCAAAAGGATTCATGCAGAGGAAGCTGATTCTGTTTGGAAACCAGAGGGAAGTAAACCCTATTGACCTGGTCCATTCTGTTCAGACTCCAGGGCAGAGCATGGGGTGAAGATGAGTTTAGTAATGAGCTTGTGTGGGCAATTGGGAGATTTTTAGAAATCTCATTCCAATTTCTTGGCACTGTATAAACCTCTAGAACTTTGGAAAAATCCCAGGGAAAGGGAGGAGCATGGGTACAAACTGGTTAACTTTTGAGTTTCCACCCCTACAGCGGAATGGGGACTTGAAATAGAAATCGAGCTCAGTTACAGAAAAAGACATATGTTATGGTTATGCTTCTTGCAAAACGTAAGTTTTGTACTGAGAATTGTAACCACGTCATATAATAAGGTGAATACATATTATATGGACCATAGCAAGGATCTGTAAGCCCAGTGTTATATATCACATACATGTGTAAACATATACCACACACACATACACACACACACACACACAGAGAATCCATGGGTGTTATCACCACCAAATGACAATGTAAATGACATTTGCATCAGGGTATAATGTGGAAGAGTGCTGGCAAAGAGGAAGGAAGAATGGGATGAGTAAGAAATCAGTAGGAGTGTATTAAGTCAGAAATATCAAGAAGGAAGGAGCAAATGCGATTTGAAATGGCATGAGCCACGGGTGTGATAAGCTGGAGACTTCTTAAATGACATCATGCAGTCAGCAGAGAGCAGCTCTTTGTCCACCGTTGTCCAGGATGAGGTCATGAGGAGGAGCAGCATGCAGCCACTAATGGAGAAGAAAAGAAAGAGGACCTGGAGTCCCTGAAGACTCACAGACAAGTCTGATTTCCCATTTCCCTGTTTTCACTTCCATGGGAGTATCTTCAGCCTGTCTATGGCTTTCTTTCTCACAGTGTCTCTTCTTTTAATCTAGGTTGAGTAGTGCCTAGTTACCTGTGTGTCTATTATAAGTTTTATAATTATTTTCTGAAGTGTTTTAAAATTGGGGAAACTCAATCCCCATTCTTTCTTTCTTTTTTTTTAAAGAGAGAGAGAAAGAATTTTAATATTTATTTTTTAGTTTTTCGCGGACACAATATCTTTGTTTGTATGTGGTGCTGAGGATCGAACCCGGGCCGCACACACATGCCAGGCGAGCGCGCTACCGCTTGAGCCACATCCCCAGCCCAATCCCCATTCTTAATTACTGAGAAAATGAAATCTAGCTGGGAGTGGTGTGGCATGCTGGTAATTCCACTATTCAGGGGGCTGAGACAAGGGGATTGTGAATTCGAGGCCAGTTTGACACCATAGCAAGCCCCTATCATTAAAAAAAAAAAAAAGAAATCTAAAACTCAGTCAAATTTAGTGATTATTCAGTCACTTTACGTGGAAGTTGACACAATCAGGACTATTTTACTTTGGAGGGCCTTAGACACAGTCATGGGTGGCATTAGTAAGAAGAGAATGGCCATTGTTAGCACTGTTTCAAACTATTGTGTCTGCTGCATCCTTTAAGTTGTATCTAGAATTATCTGGTGTTAACACAATCCTCCTTGACAGCAGTCATCTATTGAGATATAGTCACATTGTCATTTAACCATCGGTAGGATAGTCTCCAGCTCCATTCATTTACCTGCAAATAATTTTATTCTTCCTTAAGGCTGAGTAATATTCCATTGTGTATATGTACCACATTTTCTTTATACATTCATCTGTTGAAGGACACATAGGTTGGTTCCATAGTTTAGCTATTGTGAATTGAGCTTCTATTTATAGAATAGTTGTGGCTGTATCACTGTAGTATGCTGATTTTAAGAGTTACACTCTTTTTTTGTTGAAGGTTTCCTTCTCCCAATCATGAAATTCTTTCCTTCTCATCTTTCCAACTTTAAATGCACACTTAACCCTTGAGTTATAACTTAGAGTTATAACTCTAGAGTTATAAAAACTTGAGTTTTATAACTCAGAGTTATAAAAACTCTAAGTTACAGTATATGCTACTGGATAAATATTTAGTAGACCTTTGGAACAATCTGTGAAGATTAAAAAATGCTCTCAGAAAAGAAATAATCTCTCAAGCATATGTGGGTGTATGAATATGTGTGTGCCTTTTTTCTTTCCAACTTAAAAGTATTTTTCACCCCAAATATTTGATACTGGGTGACCTAGTTTCAAGTCCTATTTTGACTACATATTGCTTAGGTGGCATTGGAGAGTTCACTAAATGGCTCAATGTGTTTCCATAATTGAAAAATTAGGAAAGCAATATCTACCTTTTATCTTTAAGGGAATGAAAATACTTGGAATACTTTAAGGGCTTGGTAAATGTTACCTATGTTTGATCTTATTCCATTCCACTAATGATACAGATGTATTGAAGGCAAAGTAAGAAAAAAGGACTGACCATAAATTAAAGTGTAGGAAAAAAATTCCAGTAGTTCTCCAGTCTCCTTTGTGCATCCATTTTTATTGTTTTAGGAACCACTTAAGTCCAGCTGGATGAGATAATTTGGGTGTTGATTGCAGCAGAGATCTTTTTTTTTTTTAAAGGAACCTAGATTTTTTTATTTGTTCTGATTAGTTATATATGACAATAGAATGCATTTTGATACATCATACATAAGTGGAGGTAACTTCTCACTGTCTGTACATGAAGATATGGCGTTGAATTACACTAATTGTGCAGTCATATATGCACATAGGGTAATAATATCTGATTCATTCTACTCTCCTTCTTACCCCCATATCCCTTCCCCTCCCTTCACTCCTCTCTGTCTAATCCAAAGTACTTCTATTCTTCCCTAGCTGCCCCCCACCCCTTATTGTTAATTAGTAATTTCAAATCAGAGAAAACATTTGGTGTTTGGTTCTTTGGGACTGGCTTATTTCACTTAGCATAATAGTCTCCAGCTCCATTCATTTACCTGCAAATAATTTTATTCTTCCTTAAGGTTGAGTAATATTCGATTGTGAATATGTATCACATTTTCTTTATGCATAAATCTGTTGAAGGGCACATAGCTTGGCTCATAGTTTAGCTATTGTGAATTGAGCTTCTATTTATAGAATAGATGTGGCTGCATCACTGTAGTATGTTGATTTTAAGTCCTTTGGGTATAAACCAAGGAATGGGATAACTGGGCCAAATGGTGGTTCTATTCCAAGTTTTCTGAGGAATCTCCATACTGCTTTCTATAGTGGTGATACCGATTTGCAGTTGCACCAGCAACGTATGATTGTACCATTTTCCCCACAGCCTTGTCAACATTTACTGTTGATTGTATCCTTGCCAAATCCCGCTAAACCAAACAAGGGTCCTTCTGTGCTCAGTCCTAGTATTCAAGGGAACTCTCCTGCCAGTGCTGCACCATTAGGAACAACACTTGCCGTAGAGGCTGTTCCCACAGCACACTCTATTGTGCAAGCCACAAGGACTTTACATACAGTAGGCCCATCAGGACTCTAGAGTCCATCAAATAACCGTGGTCCTATACAGATGAGAATTCCAATTTCTGCTTTTAGTACTTCATCTTCTGCAGAACAAAACAGCACTACCACCCCAAGAATTGAAAACCAACAAAACAGTAGATGCTTCTGTTAATAAAAAAGCTGCCGATAGCACATCACAGACTGGAAAAGCCACTGGCAGTGATTCAAGTGGTGTCATTGATCTCACAATGGATGACGAAGAGACTGGAGCTTTACGAGACGCAAAAAAGCTAAATCACACTCCTGTATCAGCCATGGGTTCTTCTTAGCCTATGTCTTGACCATTGCAACCCATACAACCACCACCACCTCTTCAAGCATCAGAGGTGCCAACAGGTGGACCATCTCAAACAACACACTTGCTACCTACAGCTCCAACCACCTTGAATGTAACACATCATACAATAACTCAGGTGACCACAAGACTCCCTGTGCCAAGAGCTCCTGGAAACCATCAGGTGGTTTTTACGACTCTCCCAGCACCACCACCTCAGGCTCCCCTCCGAGGAACTGTTATGCAGGCTCTTGTTGTTCATCAGGTCAACCTTCAAAAGAGTGTTACAGTTTGAGTGCCTCAAACTACCACATATGTTGTAAACAATGGACTAACTCTGGGATCCGCAGGTCCTCAGCTCACCGTGCATCACCAACCACCACAAGTGCATACGGAGTCCCCGTGTCTTGTGCACCGGCACCCTTACCAGAAGCCCCACAACCACACCAGAAGCTGCCAGCACCTCTATACCTCAGAAGCTACACTTGAAGTTAGCACAAGTTCAGTCAAAATGACATTGTACTGTCATGGAGTATCCTGGAGGTGGATTGAAGCTGTGCTACGGCGGAGTTGCCAACTCTATGCTTACTATGAGGAACCTAGTGCCACTGTGTTCTCACAATGGAAAAAGACTGGGGAGGTAAAGTCACTTCCCTTTCCCAAGGCTTGTACTCTTACCCAGTTTGTTTCTGGTAGCAAACTATTTTGCAGTATGAGCCAATGATATTTATGGATGTTTTGGACCTTTTTGTGACCCTCATTCAACGAATGTGATCTCTTCTTCCCAGAGCAGTGAAATCTTGGAGCCTTGATTGTTTCCTCTTTTAAAAGTTCCACCTTTTGGTCTTGTTTTTAATCTTGTGCAAGATACCTAATGTAAAATCCACATTTGTGCAAGATTTCTTGGACATATGTGTGTATATACTACATTGTTTATAACCAGAAGTAAAATAAACTCAGCCTGTAAAGCAAGAATCTTCTCCCAGACCAAAAAAAATAAAGTAAATGTAGAATATCAAGCCCAATTTAATATAGAGGAATAAAAAGTGACTATTTTCCAATTTCTGGATAACAAATAAATAACTCAAAAAGGAAAGAATATTTGACTATAGAAAAGTAGAATAGTTCTCAGTTTTTATTACTATGAATGGAATTCAAAGACAGCAAAATTGAGAAGTTATTTAACTACATTTATGTCAATTTATTAATAACCTTAATATTGAAAGCAGTTGTATAAATTGAAATAATTTCTATATGTTTATGAGCAAAATACATGAATAGATAATTTGTTTTAGAAGTACAAATGATTAATTAAAACATGTGAAATGTTATCAAATACTCAAAACGTTAGAAGTTAAAATGAGATAACATTTTTACATATTGAATTAGAAATATGAAAACAACTCAGTGTTGTTGAAGATCAGGCTATACATAATTCTCATATAGTACTGGTGAGAATTGGACATAATGTAATTATAAAATTGAGCTCTTGCTTGTTAGGCTACAACCTTCTATTAGGTATTTACCGAAGAGTTTACAGTTGTAGATAAGTATCTTTTGCATCTCTCTAGGACCTGAGAGCCATTGGTCTCCAAGAGCTCCGTGAGTTGACAGATCCTGACTTTAATAATTACCAGCCAACAAACACAGCTGGACTAGTCTCACTTTCATGGGCCAACCTTTTGTATTTTTTACTTCTTGGACTCAGCTCCAATAGTTCCTCTTTGTTACTTGCTTTAAGTTGACTTCAAAAATCACTAATTATTCAGATTACACACTGAGCCACATATTATTAATTTCCTGCTAGCTATACTATACTAGGATAACACATCTGGATGTTGGTTAGGATAACAGTTGCCTGGATTAGTTTTCTGGACCTGAAAGGTGCTTTTGTCAAAACTGCCAACTTTTCATTTGATCCAACACTGGTGTCCAAAGGGTAATTTTTGAAATCAGGGAGCCCAAAACTCCATCTTCAAATCATATAAACACATGTTTTTCCATGCAAAGTCTTAAAAAGTGATTATGCATGCACAGTAGTTATCTTTCCCCATACTTTCAGTCACAACAATTCTTTACCCCAAACCCTATCCTTAGGGAGGCAGATTTGAGACTTGGGTCTTTTACCTCTGCCCTTGACCATCTTGTAAATTGACTCTTCTTGCAAAATTCAGTGTCTGTGACAGCATACTGGGCATCAGGCAAAATGAGCCTATTTCAGTAATAGTTATATATGCATAATTTTTATATATACAAAACCTAATAACAAGGCTGGCTTGGTGGTGCATGCCTGTAATCCCAGCGGTTTGGGAGGCTAAGGCAGGAGGATCACCAGTTCAAAGCCAGCCTCAGCAACTTAGCGAGGCCCTACGCAACTTAGTGAAACCTTGTCTCTAAATAAAATATAGAAAAGGGGCTGGAGATGTGACTCAGAGATTAAGCACTCTGTGTTCAATCTCCAGTGCCAAAACAAAAACAAACAAAAAATAATGTAATACTGGGGAATATACGCCATTTTGTTGAGCAATTTGATAATATGTATGAAAATCTTAAAAATGCTTACAGTATTTAACTGAGAAGTTCAATCTTAGGGCATCTATGATGACAAAATATTCTAAAATTTAGGAAAAGCTTCATTATAATAATAATCAGAGCCTTTCATTTATCTACTATGTCACAGGCTTTATTTAAATGATGTCATTCACTTATTAACAAAATTCCTAAGCAACTGAGCCAGGATTTGAATTTTTATCTGTCTGCTAAAAGTTTTGCCTGAACTTTCATTACCGTTCATCTGTCTAAGATATCTTTCCTGATACAATAGTGAAAATTTAGAAATATTTAAAAATCTATTAATAATGTAATGATCAAATAAACTATCATTTATACATTCTATTCAATTCCATGCAGCCAGAAACAGTATAGAAAATGCATATTCTTAATCATTTTTAAGTGTGAGTAGTGAAAAAATTTGCATATTTCTATGATTTTAAATATTTAAAGAGGATGAATTCAAAGAATGGGAAAGAATAAAATTACTAATAGCTGTCTTTAATTTGTGGTACTATAATGACCTTTTTCTTTTTTGTCTCTATACTTTTTGGGCTTTCCAATTTTTCCAATTAAAAATGGCTTACCTTATGTTCAGGAAAAAGTACATCTTGAAAGAAAAAATTTATGGAGGCATTTATCTTCTCATGGCCCATAGAGAATGTATTGTCTTTATCCAGTTAAATTTTCAGCAATACACTTTGCCTACCCAAAGAAAACTCCAGTGAAAAGAAGCAATTGTTCTGAGGTTACCACTAAAATGTATAATTAAACAAAATCTGTTAGTGCCATGTAAACAAATAAGAATATTGGTATCAACATTGTAGACAGGTGAAGACAGCTTTTGAAAATATAAGGGAATGAGAACAAAGTTATATATCTAATAAAGAGATTTTAGTTTCCAATTTAATCAGAAAATATTTTGTCTTACTAATAACCTGCCCTATGAATATATATTATGTCTAGGGAGTTAAGTACATTAACATATTGATAATTTTTTTTTCTTTAGGTGGAAAAACACGGAACTAATTTTTACAAGCTTTCATTAAACCTACTTAACCTGATTTTTTTTTTTAAAGGAGATATTTCTGCAGAACAAGTACCATCTTTTGAGCCCCATCTAGTTTTAGAAAATAAGCTTTACCATAACACAAGTAGGATAAAACCAGTGATTTTTGTATGTATTTCTATTTTCATGATACAATCCTCATAATTCCATAATTAACACTGTAATGATTTGATAATGATCACTTTGTGGGATTATTAACCACTCTTGGTTCCTTCTCACCTCATTAACTAGCAAACTAGGCACTGACTGTTGATAATAACCAGTTTCTCATAGGCTGTTGCTCAAATTACTAACTCTTTTTAGTTTTATGAAGCCATTTTCATTAGAGAGTGAATAGTTTTTTTAAAAATATTTTTTTCCGACATCAGGATCATGTTAAAAATAAATGACTTTTTCACCTAATTCCCAATTATTTTTTCCTACAAAGCAGCAGCATCAGATTAAAAATTGTTTTGTAAGCAGTTTTTTAAACAAGTAGAACTAGTTTAGTTAAAATGGTTCTGCTCAATTTGTCTGGTATCTTGCTAACCAAAGTGTCAGGAAACACAAGTTAGAATTTTAAAAATAATGGTAGCTTTGCTCTTATTATTGAGGAATAGTAACATTGACTTTGATTCATAAGTTGGGGAAGTCATGATTGGACAAGCCGACCAAATACATTGCATTGGAAGTGCACTTGTTCATAGGTCCCTGATAAGTGTTTATGATTTGCATTAAATGGAGACCACCAGTGTTACCATTATTTTTTTTGTCTTATTTACTTAAAATAAAAATAGGAGTTGGGACTATAGGTCATATATGATACAGTGTTTGCTTAGCATGTACCATGCCCTGGTTTTGATTACCAGCACAGCAAAATACAAACAAAAAAAAAACAATAACAAAACTAAATTAAAAAATAAAAAAATTAAATAAATCCAGAGATTCATTTCCTGTGAATTCTCAAATAATTTCTTTTCTCAATCTTTTTTTTTTTTTTTTGCAGGGGGTGGGTACCAGGGATTGAATTCTGGGACACTGGACCACTGAGCCACATCCCCACCCCTTTTTTATATTTTATTTAGAGACAGATTCTCATTGAGATGCTTAGGGCCTTGCTAAATTGCTGAGGCTGGCTTTCAACTGGTGATGCTCCTGCCTCTACCTTTGGAGCTGCTGGGATTATAGGCCTGTATCACCGAGACTGGCTTGCTTTTCTCACTTTTATATCAAGTTATCCTTTTTCTTTTGTTTATAGATAATTTTTATAGAATATAGCTATAAATTTAAAAAATTCTTGTTTGAAATAATTTCTGTTATTTCATGTAACTATTTACTTAGTTGACAATTATATATATTTGCATATATAACATTGCTTTGAAATAGATATACATTGTGGAATGTCAAAAAACAGGTAATTAGCATGCTCACACTTTATAGATTTATATTTTTGTGTGGTGAGTGAGACCTCTTAAAATCTATTCTTAACAATTTTTAAGAATAAAATACGGAAGTCAGGCGTGGTGGTGCATAATGGTAATCCCAGCAACTAAGTAGGCTGAAGCAAGAGAATTGTGGGTTTGAAGCCAGCCTCAGCAATTTAGTGTGAGTCTCAGCAACTTAGCAAGACCCTATCTTTTTGTTTGTTTGTTTATTTATTTATTTTTTGTAGTTGTAGATGGACAGCAGCCCTTTATTTTGTTTATTTTTTTATGTGGTGTTAAGGATGGAATCTAGTGCTTCATGTGTGCTAGGCAAGTACTCTGCCCCTGAGCTATCTTGAAATAAAAAATAAAAAGGGCTGAGGATATAGCTCAGTGGTAAAGCACCCCTGAGTTCAATCCCCAGTGCTTAAAAAAATATGACACTATTAATTATAGTCACAATAGTTGAACAATACATCTAGTAACTTTTTACCTCTGTAATTGTTAATTTGAATTGTCAAATTGATTGGTTTAAGAGATGCCAAAGATTAAGAGGCTTCTGGGTGTGTCAGTGAGGGTCTTTCCAAGAATGATTGTCATATGGGATAGTGAACTGGAGACCCTCCCTAAGTGTGGGCAGTACCATCCAATAGGATGGTGGTTTGGATAAATAACAATTGGAAGAACAAAGAAGCAGCAATAGATGCAAGCTGGGTTCTTCTTGAATGGGTTCTTGATTGCTGCTATGATGGCCTTTTGCTCCTTCACTTTTCCAAAGGGGATTTTGCCAGTGTGTTTCTCCAGGGAATTTCCAAAAGCCTTTTGTCTAAGACTGGGGTAGCACAGTTGATCCCGCTTTTCTGAGGCTTCAGCCTCTTTGTGCAGCTACTAGTTCCTCCTGCTCTCTATCCTGCAGAGGACCATTGTGGACTATTCAGCTTCTGGTTATGTAAGCCAATCTAATAAATCATGTTTTTATAATTATGCTTCGTGTTGATTCTATTCCTCTAGAGAACCCTGACTAATACACCCTTCTAACTGAAAATTTGTGTCCTTTAACCAACATCCACTACCTTACTCTCAACCACTGGTAACCACCATGCTTCTGTCTGCTTTAATTAATTCAACATTTTTAGATTCCACACATAAGTGAGATCATGCAGTATTTGTCTTTCTGTGTCTTATTTCACTTAGCATGATATCCCCCAGGTTCATCCATGTTGTAAGAAATGACAGAATTTCCTTCTTTTTAAAAGGCTAAACAATATTACATTTTGTGTATGTGTATATGTATCTCATTTTCTTCACCTATTCATCCATTGAAGGGCACATAGGTTGATTTCCAAGTCTTGGCCACTATCACAATGCTGTAATGAATATTGGAGTGCAGATATCTCCCCAGCATACTAATGTCAATTCCTTTGGTTTACCCAGAAGTGAGTATTACTGAATCATGATAGTTCTATTTTTGAATTTTTGGAATCTTCATACTGTTTTCCATAATGGCTGCACTAATTTACATTCTTATCAACAGTGTCAAGAGTCCCCTTTTCTCCATATCATCATCAACAATTATCTTTTGTTGTTTTGATAATAGGCATTCTAACACAGTGAGTGTTATCTCATTGTGGTTTCAATTTGTATTTCCCTGATGATCAGCTATGTTGAGCATTTTTCTCTTATACTCACTGGCCACTTACATATCTTCTTTTAAGAAATGTCAGCTCAGAGCCTTCACCCATTTTGAAATCAGGCCTTTTATTTATTTATATATTTTTTTACTATTGAGTTGTGTGAGTTCCTTATGTATTTTGGACGTTTCCTCACAAGATATACGGCTTGCAAATATTTTCTCTCATTGAAGGTTAAATATTTATTGATTATTTCCTTGTCTGTGAAGAACTTCTTTGTTTAATATAAACTCATTGGTCCATCTCTTCTTTTGTTATTGCCTGTAGATTTAGCATTCTTTTCTTAAATACATTTTTAAGTCCTAATTAGTTATAATTGACAGTAGAATGCATTTTGACACGTCATACATAAATGGAGTATAACTTCTCATTTGTCTGGTTGTACTGATGTAAATTTACACAGGTCATGTAATCATAAATGCCCATAGGGTAATTATGTCCGGTTCATTCTAATATCATTCCTATACCCTTCCCCCACCCTTCCCTCACTCCCTTCTGTCTAATCCAAAGTACCTCTATTCTTCCCCACCCTTCTTGTGAATCAGCATCCACATATTGGAAAAAAAAAAAAAACATTTGGACTTTGTTTCTTTGGAATTGGTTTACTTTGCTTAGCATAATATTCTCCAGCTTCCTCCATTTACCTAAAGATGACATAATTTTAATCTTCTTTTAGGCTGAGTAATATTCCATTGTGTATATATACACCACATTTTCTTTATCCATTTGTTTGTTGAAGGGCACTTCGGTTGGGTCCATAGTTTAGTTACTGTAAATTGAGCTGCTATAAACATGGATGTGGCTGTGTCACAGTAGTGTACTGATTTTAAGTCCTTTGGGTATAAACGAAGAAATGGGATAACTGGGCCAAATGGTGGTTCCATTCCAAGTTTTCTGAGGAATCTCCATACTGCTTTTCATAGTGGTTATACCAATTTGCAGCCTCATCAGCAATCACCATTTTCCCCAAATTCTTGCTTGTATTTTTGATAATTGCCTTTCTGACTGAAGTGAGATGGAATCTCAGTGTAGTTTTGATTTGCATTTCTCTAATTGCTAGAGATGTTGAAATTGCTAGAGATGTTGAATGGCTTTTCATATATTTGTTGATTGATTATATTTCTTCTTCTGTGAAGTGTCTGTTCAGTTCCTTGGCCCATTTACTGTTTGAGTTATTTGAGGTTTCTTTGGTGTTAAGTTTTTTGAGTACTTTATATATCCTGGAGATTAATGCTGTATCTGAGGTGTATGTGGTAAAGATTTTTTACCATTCTGTAGGCTCTCTGTTGTTATTCATTGTTTCCACTGCTGTGAAGAAGCTTTTTAGTTTGATTTCATCCATTTATTAATTCTTGATTTTGCTTCTTGTGCTTTAGGAGACTTGTTAAAAAGAAGTTAGGTTCTAAGCCAATACGGTGGAGATTTGGGCCTACTTTTTCTTCTGTTAGGTGCAGGGTCTCTGTTCTAGTGCCTATGGCCTTTGATCCACTTTGAGTTGCTTTTTGTGCAGGGTGAGAGATAGTGGTTTAATTTCATTTTGCCACATATGGATTTCCAGTCTTCCCAGCACAATTTATTAAAGAGGCTATCTTTCTCCAATGTATCCTTTGGCACCTTTGTCTAATATGAGATAACAGTATTTATATGGATTTGTCTCTGTGTCTTTCATTGTGTATCATTGGTCTACATATCTGCTTGTTGCCAATACCATGATGTTTTTGTTACTATGGGTCTGTAGTATAACTTAAGATCTAGTATTGTGATGCCTCTTGCTTCATTTTTCTTGCTAAGGATTGCTTTGGCAATTCTGGGTCTCTTATTTTTCCAAATAAATTGCAAAATTGCATTTTCTATTTCCATGAAGAATGTCATTGAGATTTTAGTAGGAATTGCATTAAATCTGTATAATGCTTTTGGTCCTATGGCCATTTTTACAATGTTAATTCTGCCTACCCAAGAGCTTGGTAGATCTTTCCATCTTCTAAGGTCTTCTTCAACTGAAGAGCACTTTCTTTAGTGTTCTGTAGTTTTCATTGTAGAAGCCTTTCACTTCTATTGTTAGATCAATTGCCAAATATTTTATTTTATTTTTTTGAGGCTATTGTGAATGAGGTAGTTTTTCTAATTTCTCTTTCAGTGGATTTATTATTGATGTATAGGAATGCATTTGATTTATGGGTGTTAATTTTATTTTATTTTTTTAATTTTTAAAATTTTTATTATTAGTTGTTCAAAACATTACATAGTTCTTGACATATCATATTTCATACATTTGATTCAAGTGGGTTATGAACTCCCATTTTTACCCCGTATACAGATTGCAGAATCACATTGGTTACACATCCACTTTTTTACATACTGCCATACTAGTGTCTGTTGTATTCTGCTGCCTTTCCTATCCTTTCCTATCCCCCCTCCCCTCCCCTCCCCTCCCATCTTCTCTCTCTACCTCATCTACTGTAATTCATTTTCCCCCTTGTTTTTTTTCCTTTCCCCTCACTTCCTCTTATCTGTAATTTTGTATAACAATGAGGGTCTCCTTCCATTTCCATGTAATTTCCCTTCTCTCTCCCTTTCCCTCCCACCTCTCATCCCTGTTTAATGTTAATCTTCTTCTCATGCTCTTCCTCCCTGCTCTGTTCTTAGTTGTTCTCCTTATATCAAAGAAGACATTTGGCATTTGCTTTTTAGGGATTAGCTAGCTTCATTTAGCATAATCTGCTCTAATGCCATCCATTTCCCTTCAAATGCCATGATTTTGTCATTTTTTTAGTGCAGAGTAATACTCCATTGTGTATAAATGCCACTTTTTTTTTTTTAATCCATTCATCTATTGACGGGCATCTGGATTGGTTCCACAGTCTAGCTGTTGTGAATTGTGCTGCTATGAACATCCATGTAGCAGTATCCCTATAGTATGCTCTTTTAAGGTCTTCAGGGAATAGTCCGAGAAGGGTAATAGCTGGGTCAAATGGTGGTTCCATTCCCAGCTTTCCCAGGAATCTCCATACTGCTTTCCAAATTGGCTGCACCAATTTGTAGTCTCACCAGCAATGTACAAGTGTACCCTTTTCCCCACATCCTCGCCAGCACTTGTTGTTGTTTGACTTCATAATGGCTGCCAATCTTACTGGAGTGAGGTGGTATCTTAGGGTGGTTTTGATTTGCATTTCTCTGACTATTAGAGATGGTGAGCATTTTTTCATGTACTTGTTGATTGATTGTATGTCCTCCTCTGAGAAGTGTCTGTTCAGGTCCTTGGCCCATTTGTTGATTGGGTTATTTGTTTTCTTATTGTTTAACTTTTACAGGAACATACCTCAATATTGTAAAAGCTATCTATGCTAAGCCTCAGGCTAGCATCATTATGAACGGAGAAAAATTGAAGGCATTCCCTCTAAAATCTGGAACAAGACAGGGATGCCCTCTCTCACCACTTCTGTTCAACATAGTTCTCGAAACATTGGCCAGAGCAATTAGACAGACGAAAGAAATTAAAGGCATAAAAATAGGAAAAGAAGAACTCAAATTATCACTATTTGCGAATGACATGATTCTATACCTAGCAGACCCAAAAGGGTCTACAAAGAAACTACTAGAGCTAATAAATGAATTCAGCAAAGTGGCAGGATATAAAATCAACACGCATAAATCAAAGGCATTCCTGTATATCAGCGACAAATCTTCTGAAAATGAAATGAGGACAATCACCCCATTCACAATATCCTCAAAAAAAAAAAAATACTTTGGAATCAACCTAACAAAAGAGGTGAAAAATTTATACAATGAAAACTACAGAACCCTAAAGAGAGAAATAGAAGAAGATCTTAGAAGATGGAAAAAATTTACCCTGTTCATGGATAGGCAGAACTAACATCATCAAAATGGCGATATTACCAAAAGTTCTCTATAGGTTTAATGCAATGCCAATCAAAATCCCAACTGCATTTCTTGTAGAAATAGATAAAGCAATCATGAAATTCATATGGAAAAATAAAAGACCCAGAATAGCAAAAGCAATTCTAAGCAGGAAGTGCGAATCAGGTGGTATAGCGATACCAGATTTCAAACTATACTACAGAGCAATAGTAATAAAAACAGCATGGTACTGGTACCAAAACAGGCAGGTGGACCAATGGTACAGAATAGAGGACACAGAGACCAATCCACAAAATTACAACTATCTTATATTTGATAAAGGGGCTAAAAGCATGCAATGGAGGAATGATAGCATCTTCAACAAATGGTGCTGAGTGTTAATTTTATATCCTGCTACTTTGCTGAATTCATTTATCAGTTCTAGAACTTTTCTGGTGGAATGTTTGGGATCTTCTAAATATAAAGTCATGTCATCAACAAATAGTGATAATTTGGGTTCTTCTTTTCCTATTTGTATCCCTTTAATTTCTTTCTTCTAATTGCTCTGGCTAGAGTTTCAAAGACAACTTTGAATAAAAGTGGTGAAAGAGGGCTGGGGATGTGGCTCAAGTGGTAGCTGCTCGCCTGGCATGCGTGCAGCCCGGGTTTGATCCTCAGCACCACATACAAACAAAGATGTTGTGTCTGCCAATAACTAAAAAATAAGTATTAAAAAATTCTCTCTCTCTCTCTCTCTCTCTCTCTCTCTCTCTCTCTCTCTCTCTTTTAAAAAATGGTGAAAGAGGGCATCCTTGTCATGTTTCAGTTCTTAGAGAGAATGGTTTAAATTTTTTTTCCATTTATAATGATGTCATCCTTGGTTTTAGTATAAATAGCTTTTATAATGTGGAGGTATGTTCCTACTATCCCTAGTTTTTCTAGTATTTCAAACATGATGGGGTGTTGTATTTGTTAAATACTTTCTAGAATCTATTGAGGTTATCATGTGATTCTTGTCTTTAAGTCTATTGATATGATGAATTATGTTTATTGATTTTTTTGTGTTCAACCAACCCTGAATCCCTAGGATGAAACCCACTTGATCATGGCTCACTATTTTTCAAATATGTCTTTTTTTTTGGAGGGTATGAAATTTGCCAATATTTTATTGAGAATTTTTGCATCTGCATTCATCAGGTATATTGGTCTGAAGTTTTCTTTCCTTGATGTATCTTTGTTTGGTTTTGGTATCAAGTAATACTAGCTTCATAGAATGAGTTTGGAAGGGTTCTATTTGAGGATGGTTAGTGTTAAATCTTCTTTGAAATCTTGTAGATCTCAGTTGAGAATCTGTCTGGTCCTGGGCTTTCATTGTTGGTAGGCTGTTGGTGGCATCTTCTATTTCATTGCTTGAGATTGATCTGTTCAAATTGTGTATGTCTTTCTGGTTCAGTTTGGTTAGGTTGTATTTCTCTAGAAATTTGTCAATGTCTTTAAGATTTTCTATTTCATTGGAGTATAAATTTTCAAAATACTTTCTAATTATCTTTTATATTTCAGTAGTGTCTGTCATGACATTTTCTTTTTTACCATGAATTTTAGTAACTTTGCTTTTCCCTCTCTTTTTTTTAGCTAAGGGTTTATTAATTTTATTTAATTTTTAAAAAAATCAACTTTTTGTATTGTCAATTTTTTCTTTTGTTTCAATTTCATTGATTTCAGCTATGACTTTAATTATTCCTGTCTTCAACTGCTTTGGGTGTTGATTTTTCTTCTTTTTCTATATCTTAGCGATGTAATGTTAGGTCTTTTATTTATTGACTTTCTACTCTTTTAATGAGTATGCTCAATGCAATGAACTTTCCCAGAGATTTTGATATGTTTTATCAATAATCTCATTTACCTCTAAGTATTTTTTCATTTCCTTCCTGATTTCTTCTGCTATCCTTTGGTCATTTAATAGCATATTATTTCATCTCCAGGTATTAGAGTAGCTTCTATTTTTTATTTTATTGTTGATTTCTAATTTTATTCCATTATGATGTGATAGCATGCAGGGTATTATCTCTGGTTTTTTTGTATTTGCTAAGAGCTGCTTTATGGCATAAGATAGGTCTATTTTAGATCCATGTGCTGCTGAGAAGAACATGTATTCACTCATTCACGGATGAAATATTCTATATATGTTTGTTATGTCTAAATTATTGATTGTTTTATTTAGTTCTATAGTTTCTTTGTTTAGTTTTTGTTTGGAAGATCTATCCAGTAGTGAGAGAGGTGTGTTAAAGTCACCCAGTATTAATGTGTTGTGGTCTATTTGACTTTTGAAATTGAAAAGTATTTGTTTGATGTACATAGATGCTGCATTGTTTAGGTCATAAATATTTATGATTGTTATGTTTTGTTGACGTATAATTTCCTAAGGAGTATGAAATGTCCTTCTTTGTCCTTTCTGATTAACTTTGGCTTGAAGTCTATTTTATCTGATATAAGTATAGAAACTCCTGCTTGTTTATGTGATCCATGTGAGTGATATGCTTTTTACTTTCCTTCATCTTCAGTCTATGGATGTCTTTTCCTCTGAGGTAAGTCTCTTGGAGATAGCATATTGTTGGGTTTTGTTTTTTAATCCAATCTGCCAGTTTATGTATTTTGATTAATGAGTTTAGGCATTAATGTTCAAGATTATTATTGTGATATGATTCATGTTCCTGGTCATTTTGGTTTATTTCTAGTTTTTAATTTGAATTAGTTTATCCTTTGATTGACTATTCCTTTAGTTACTACCTTCACTCATTTTCACATTTAAAAAAAAATTTCATCTTCATGGAATATTTTGCCAAGAGTATTCTGAAGTCCAGGCTCTCTAGTTGTAAATTCTTTTAATTTTTTTTTAACCAGGAAGGTTTTTATTTTATCTTTAAGTCAGAAGCTTAATTTTGCTGGACAAAGTATTCTTGGTTAGCATTGGTATACATTTTCTTTCAGAGCTTGGTATGTTATTCTAAGACTTCCCAGATTTAAGGGTGTGGGTTGAGAAATCAGCTGAGATCTGTATTGGTTTTTCCCTACATGTAATCTGATATTTTTCTCTCATAGCCTTTATAGTTCTATTAATATTTTGTATGCTAGGTTTTTTCATTATCATGTGGTTTGATGTGGGTCTGTTGTAAGTTTGCACATTTGTGGTTCTGTAAGCCTCCTGTATTTGCTTTTCCACTTCAATCTTTAGACTTGGGAAATTTTCTGATATTTCAGTGAAAAGATTGTGCATTCCTTTGGTTTACATCTGCAAATCTTCATCTATCCTGATAAATATTAAATTTGTTTTTTTCATGTTATTCCACAATTCTTAGAAGTTCTACTTATGATTTCTTAACATCTTCTCTTCATAGTCAACTTTATTTTCAAGATTATGCATTTTGTCTCCATTGTCTGAGGTTCTGTCTTCCAAGTGGTCTAGTCTGTTGGTGATGCTTTCTATTGAATTTTTAATTTGCTTTATTATTTCCTTCATTTCAAGAATTTTTATTTATTTATTTTTTCAGAAACTGTTTATTGAGGTGATCTTTTGCTACCTAGATTTGCTCTCTTACATCATCCTTTACTTTGCAGATCAGTTTAACTATGTACATTCTAAACTCCTTCTCTGACGTTTCTTTTTTGTGGTGTCAATGGATTCTGTTATTAGATTATCTTGGTTTGCTTGTGATGATTTGTTCCCTTTCTTTTCATGTTGTTTGTATGTCTACCCATCTAATAGTATGAATCTGAGGCAGTACAGTTTCTACCCTATGAACTTAGAGTGTCTCTGAATGTTTTCACTTCTTCTTTAGGAAGAGACAAGTAACAAAAACAGGTGCAAACAATTTACAGCATTAAAACAAATAGTTCCCACTATGATGTCTACAATATTAATTATCACAATAAACAGAAATGATATGATCATTTATTGCCTATTTTAATAATGGCAAGTTTACAAGAGTTTACATTTTCAAATGATGGTTAAGGAGAGAACAGAAGTGATATAGAATGTGATGATTATGAGGAAGGAGGAGAGAAGAGAGAAGTAAAAGTTTAAAGGAAGAGTGAAAGAACAATAGAGATGGGCTGTTAGCAGAAGAAAAGAGAGAATCAAGGGAAACAGGAAAAAATATACATAAAGTTCTCACCCACAACCTGCACAGATGAGACAAACTGGGTTTAAAAGAGCTGACTGCAACATTAAGAAAGCAGTGAAAAGTCATGCGACCCAGACATAAGTTTTTCAAATCAAGGGCAGGATGGCCCTGAGACTTTAATGGTCAGTTTCCATGCTGGAAAGAGCCTGTGTTTTCTTTATTTTATAGCTGGGACATCAGAAGCAGGGATAAGGTTTTAAGGGTGGAGTCTTGCTTTGTGATGTCTTGTGATCAGCAGACTGATTGAAATCTTGGCAAGTCACACCCATCTCAAGTGCTGTGTGGGATCTAAGGCAGAGTTAGAGGGGGAGGCACTCCTGCATCATGCAATCACTCTCTGACAGGGAGCCTGCAATGCCAGGCCTATCCCCTCATTTGGCTACGATGTGCAATAGTTCACACACACAGCCCATGGATGGCTGGTGACATAAAGCAAAAATTAAATAAATAAATAAATAAATAAAAGGACACAAAGCAAAATTAAAATATACTAATCAAACATCCTAGTTCACAAAACAACTAATATATGTGAAATAACTGGCTTCAAAAATGCTAGACATGAGAAGGAAAAAAAATAGGAGTTTGTATAAATGTCTATGTACTATTAAGTCCACAATTAAACAGTGAATAGAATTAAAAAAAAAATTCTTGGTGAAAAGTTGAAGAATTCTTTCCGTTGGAGTTCAAAATATTCCCAGCTTCTCTTCTCAGCAGTTTTAGGTGAGGTTGTTTGGAGTGTGATGCTCCACTCTCTAGATTGCAGGAATGAGAGTGATAATCTTATAGGCAGAGTTCCTAGAGGCAAGGTTTGGCTTAGGCAGGCTTCGGGCTCTTCACTGAATGCTAATTGGTCTGAAGATTTCAAATCTGTGCATCTCTAGTATCCAGTAATTGCTGGTCCATGACAGAAGACTTTACCTCAAGGGTCTCCAACGGATTCCACTTGTGTGTTGTGGGAACCAATTTTTAGTTCCCTATGTCACCTGGAGACCCTACATTTCCATGTCTCAGATTTAGTCTCCAAGCAATTTCTCCTGCCCTTGCCCTTCAGAGTTCCTGGCCAGATGAGTCTCCCCCAGCATGACTTATAAGCAGTTGGATTGGAGGGGAAGGGGTAGAGCCAGGTGGGTTTACATGACCAGTTGTCTCCTGTGTAACCCTCTCTCCATGTTTAATTTTCTCCTGGTCAATTAAACACCCTTTATGTTGTGCGGTGTGTATTTAATGGACAACAGCAAAATTGTTCCTTCCTTTGTCCTCTGCATATTGCATGGAGAGACGGTGGCTTCTTTTCCCACATGGATATCGTGCAGCAGGTTCCTCAGGTTTGTTGGGTAATATCCTTTGTCTCTCAACACTTCATATTTCGACATGCCTCAGGCCTCCCCAAAATGTGGGCTCCTTTAATTTCCTTATCCCTCTCTGGCTGGAGCTTCTGGCCTACCTGTGGCAGTGGCTGTGCCACTGAGGATTTTTTTGTCTGATTTTATTATATGGAACCTCCTGTGTCCCTGGTCTGTTTTGAATGTCCAGTTTTAGATTCCAGTAAAGTTACCCCCTATCCCTTTTTGTTCTCTCACCTTGCAGAGAAGCTGCTGGTCTGCTTTTTTGGTTTTATGCCATGGAGCATCCAGGAACACTACCTTCTCTATTCCACCATCTTCTAGGGAAAAAACAGATCTAGCATTCTTATCCCAATGTCATCACCTAGAAAAATCATAGGGCTTTACCATTTTTCTTCTACTAGTTTTATACTTTCAGTTACCACATTTAAATGTTTAATCCATTTTTGAGTTGACTTATGTATATTGTGTGAGATACAGGTCTAGTTTTATTGTTGTACATGTAGGTACCCAGTTGTCACAACTGTTTATTGAAGAAATTATTCTTTCCTCATTGTTCTTTGGCAATGTGGAAAAAAAAATTAATTGGCCGTAAATGTGTGAATTTATCTTTGACCACTCCATTCTATTCCATTAGTCTCTGTGTCTGTTTTTATATTAGTACTATGCTGTTTTTGTTACAAAAATTTTATAGTGTATATGGATGTCAGGTTAGAGTACTACCTATAGCTTGGTTGTTTTATACAACATTGCTTTGCCTTCCAAAGTCTTTAGTGTTTTCAAACAAATTTTAGATGTTATTCTATTTCTGTGAAAAATAGCATTGGGACTTTGGTAGGGAGTACATTGAATCAGTACATCACTTTGAGTAGTTTGAGCATTATAATAATATTAATTCTTCCAGTCCATGAATATGGGATATTTTTTTGAATTATCTGTGTCTTCTTCTCATCAATATCCTACGGTTTCCAGTCTACAAATCATTTATCTCCTTGGCTTAATTGATTCTTCAGTATTTGTTTTTTTGGGGGGTAGCTATTGGACATGACATTATTTTCTTAATTTCTTCTTGGATGGTTTGTAATTTGTGTATAAAAATGCTATTGGGTTTTGTATATTGACTTTCTACTACTGGGATTTTACTAAATATGTTTATTAGTTATAATACTTTTTTGGGGTGGGATCTTTAGGGTTTTCTATCTATAGGATTAGGTCATTTGAAAAAAAGACAATTTAATGTCTTCTTTCCCCATTGGTCTACCTCCCCCACCCGTTTTGCCTTATTGACGTGGCTAGGATTTCCAGTACCAAGTTGAATACAAACAGCCAGATGGGCATCCTTGTCCTGTTCTTGATGTAGAAGAATAGCTGCCAACTTTTCCTGCATGTATAGTTTTGGCTGTGGTATTGTCATTATGGGCTATATTGTATTGAGGTACATTCTTTCTATACCTAATTTTTTGAGAGTTTTTATCATGAAAAGATGTTGAATTTTGTCAAGTGCTTCTTCTGCATCTACTGAGATGATGACACAGTTTTGGTTCTTCATTCTGTTACTGTGGTGTACCACATTTTTGATTTGCATATGCTGCATTTTCATTGCATTCCTGAGATAAATTTCACTTGATCGTGGTGAATGACACTTTTAACATGTTGCTGAATTCTGTTTGCTCATATTTAGTTGAGTATTTTTTTCATGCATGTTCATCAGGAATATTGGTTTGTAATTTTGTTTTCTTGCCATGTTTTTGTCTGAATTTGGTATCAGGGTGAAGCTGTTTTTCTAAAGTGACTTTAGAAGCATTTCCTCTTTGGTGTGTTTGGAACATTTTGCTAAGATTTATGTTAGTTCTTCTTTAAATATTTCATAAAATTCAGTAATTAAACCATCAGTCCTGGGCTTTTCTTTGATGGGAGACTTCTTATTACTGATTCAATATCCTTACGTGTTATTGGTCATTTCAACTTTTCTTTTTCTTCATGATTCAGTTTTGGTAGGTGGTATGTGCTTCAGAATTTATTTATTTCTTTTAGATTATCAAATTTGTTTGTGCATACTTGTTCATAGAAGTCTCTTACAATATTTTAATTTTCAGTAAAAGCATTTATCAATGTCTCTACTTTCATATTTTATTCTATTGTGTCTTTTTTCTTTTTCCTTAGTGTAGCTCAAAGTTTGCTAAGTCTGACTTAGTTTGGCATATAAAAACTTTTATGCATTCATTTCATCATCTCTCCCACATTTAAAAAATTTGATATCACAGTGTACATCTTTTTATATTGTGTATCCCTTATCGAATTATTGTAGCTATTATTTTAATAATGTTGCATTTTAAATTTAATTTTAAAGAAATAAATGTTCAGACATAACTTTCCTATGTTCATAAATGAATACATGACCAGTGTAACTCGACATCATGTATAAGCACAAGAATGGGAAATTATATTCCATGTATAAATAACATACCAAAATACACTCTACTGTCATGTATACCTAAAAGGAACAAATAAAAAAGATGAAAAGAAAAACTTTCCAAATTGGGAGAAAGATATAAATATATAAGTACAAGAAGGTCAAAGATATCCAATAAGTCTCAATTCAAAAAATATACTAATACAATCAATCTATCAAACCCAGAATAGCCAGCATTCTGAAAGCAGCAAAAGAAACAAAAGGAAATTCTAATTAGACTAGAAACATGTTTCTCAGCTGAGGCCTTATAGACTAGTAGAAAATTAGATAGTATGTTCAAAGTGACGAAGGGACAAAATTACCAAACAAAGCTGGCAAAGGTGTTCTTGTGAAATGAAGAGATAGAGACTTTCCCAAACAGAAGCTGAAAGAGGGCATCACCACCATACCTGTCTTAAAAAAAAGTTCTTCAAACTGAAAGAAAGGAAACCACTTGGTAACACAAAAACATGACAGTATAAAATTCACCAGTAAATGTATGCTCACCTTCAAATTCAGAATAATCTAACATTGTAACATTTACAAGTCTGGATCTGAGCATTTGCTGTGCTTATTACTACTAGAGTTTCTCTACTCCCAGCTCCTAGTAATAGAGTTAGGGAATATATGTGTATAAATGAGTGTGTGTATGTATATACAAATATATACAGATAATGTGTATGCATATAAGTGTATGTATATATCTGCATATATATTTGAATTTTTTTTCTGATACATATTCTATATCTATTGGTATATGTTGAAAATCACAAGTTCATATCCACCACTTTCCAATTCAGTCCTAAACCACAGAATTCCATTTAGTGTTCTTATTATAGTTATAAAGCCCTATTTTAGTGCTATAACTGAATCCCATTATCTGTAAAAAAAAAAAAAAAAAAAAAAATATATATATATATATATATATATATATATATATATATATATATATATATATATATAATATCAGTTTTCCTGAGGTTAATTAATCTTCTACCTTTTCTACCCTCCCAAGCTCACAGGACCACCCTGTTCAGGCACTGCCATTTCACTATGGATCACCATAGCATCTCCCATCTCTGTGGGTTGACTTCTTCATTCTTCCCCATGTAAGGACTTTTACACTGAAATCCATCAGGGAGTAGGGAAATAGGAAGTACAAAAAAGATACCTTAAAAACTTATTTTTAATGTAAAAAATGTATATATTTCTTCCATTTACTTTTTGTTTTGATCTAATGTATATACTAAAGTTTTCAGCATAAGTATAGATATATCTACTTCATTCTTTTTAAGCTCTCTTGATGAATTCTATAATATGGGTATGTTAATAGCTTATCAATTGAGGTCTGGTATTCACTTGATTTCATGAGTTTTCAATGTTATAAAAATGGATATGTTGTACATATTGTCTTTTGGTGTATATTTCTTTGTGTACATATAGAAAGTGAAACTTATGAATTAAGGGCATTCATGATATTTTATTTTAGTAGTATTATTGCCAAAACTTTTTTGAACTTTCTAGTGATTTGGAAACTTTTTGTGTATTAAGAATAATATTTTCCCAAATAAATATTACAATTGCCTTTTGTACTACTATGAAGAATGTCATTGAAATTTTAATAGGAATTTCATTAAATTTGTATAGTATTTTTGGTAGTATGCCATTTTGACAATATTAATTTTGTCTACCCAAGCACATGGGAGGCCTTTCCATCTTATAAGATTTTCTTCAAGTTTATTCTTTAGTGTTCTGTAGTTTTCACTGTAAAGGTCTTTCAGCTCTTTTATTAGATTGATTTCCATTTTTTTGAGGCTATTGTGAATGGGATAATTTCCCTAACTTCTCTTTCAGTTGATTCATCACTGATGTATATGAACACAGTTGATTTATGTGTGTTAATTTTATATTTTGCTATTTTGCTGAATTCATTTTTGAGCTCTAGAATTTTACTGGTGGAGTTTTTTGGGTCTTCTAAATATAAAATAATGTTGTTGGCAAATAGGAATAGTTTTTGTTCTTCTTTTCCTATTTGCATCCCTTTATTTTTTTCCTTCTGCCTAATTGTCCTGGCTAGAGTTTCCAGGATATATTGAATAGAAGTGGTGAAAGGGGCATTCTTGTCTTGTTCCAGTTTTTAGAGGGAATGCTTTTAATTTGTCTCCATTTATAATGATGTTGGCCTTGGGTTTAACATAGATAGCTTTTACAATGTTGAGGTATATTTCTACTAAGCCTAGTTTTTCTAGTGTTTTAAACATGAACGGATGCTGTATTTTGTCAAATGCCTTTTCTATATCTATTGAGATAATCATGTGATTCTTATCTTTAAGTCTATTGATGTGATGAGTTATGTTTATTGATTTTTGTGTGTTGAACCAACCCTGCATCCCTGGGATAAACCCCACTTGATCATGGTATTAGTGTGATACTAGCTTCGTAGAATGAGTTTGGAAGGGCTTCCTCCTTTTCTATTTAATGAAATAATTTGAGGACGATTTGGGTTAGTTCTTTTTTGAAGAACTGATAGGACTCTGGCTGAGAATCTGTCTGGTCCTGGGCTTTTCTTTATTGGTAGGCTTTTTGGCATCTTCAATTTTGTTGCTTGAAATTGATCTGTTTAAGGTTTCTATGTTCTCCTGATTCAATTTTGGTAAGTCATATGTTTCTAGATATTTGTCAATGTCTTCAAAATTTCTATATTATTAGAGTATAAATTTTCAAAATAGTTTGTGATTATCATCTGTATTTCAGTAGTATCTATCATTATATTTCTTTTTTCATCATGAATTTTAGTAATTTAAATTTTCTTTCTCTTTCTCTTCATTAGCTTGGCTAAAGATTTATGAATTTTATTTATTTTTTCAAAGAACCAACATCTTGTTTCATCATTTTGAATAGATTTTTGTTTTCAATTTCATTGATTTCAGTGCTGATTTTAATTAGTTCCTGTATTCTACTGCTTTTGGTGTTGATGTGTTCTTTTTCTAGGGTTTTGAGCTGTATTGTTAGGTTATTTATTTCGTGATTATCTATTCTTATAAAGAATGAGTTCAATGCAATGAATTTTCCTCTTAGAACTGCCTTTATATTGTCCCAGAGATTTTGATGTTGTATTACTCTTCTCATTTACCTATTTTCTTTTATTTCATCCTTTATTCCTTCTGCTATCCATTGGTCATTCAATAGCATATTATTTAGTCTCCAGGTGTTAGAGTAGCTTCTATTTTGTATTTTATTATTGATTTCTAATTTCATTCCATTATGATCTAATGGAACAAAATGTGTTATCTTTTTTTTTATTTGCCAAGAGTTGCTTTGTGGCCTAAGCTATGGTCTATTTTAGAGAAGAATCCATGTGTTGCTGAGAAGAATGTGTATCGATCATTGATTGATGAAATATTCTATATATAATAACATAGAATATATATAATAATCTGTTAAGTCTAAATTATATAATAATATATATTAATAAATAATAATATATATAATCTGTTAAGTCTAAATTATTAATCATATTTTTTAGTTCTATAGCTTCTTTATTTAGTTTTGTTTTGAAGGATCTATCTAGCTGTGAGATAGGTGTGTCACCCACTATTATTTTGTTGTGGTCTATTTGATTCTTGAAATTGAGAAGGGTTTATTTGATGTCTGTAGATGCTCCATTGTTTGGGACATTAGTATTGTTATGTCTTATTGATGCATAATTCCCTAAGCAGTATAAAATGCCCTTCTTTGTCCCTTCTGACTAACTTTGGCTTGAAGTCCACTTTATCTCATACAAGGATAGACACTCCTTCTTGTTTATGAGATCCATGTGAATGATGTTCCCATCCTGTTACCTTCAGTTTGTGGATGTCTTTTCCTATGAGGTGAGTCTCTTGGAGACAGGATATAGTTGGGTCTTGTTTTTTAATCCAATCTGACAGTCTATGTCTTTTGATTAATGAGTTTAGGTCATGTAAATTCAATGTTATTATTGAGAGATGGTTTTTATTCCCTGTTACTTTGATCAATTTCTGGATTTTAATTTGAGTTAGTTTCTCCTTTGATTGACTATTCTTCTATTGTAGTTCCTCCATTTGCTGGTTTTCAGTTTTATTTTTCATGAATATTTTGTTGAGTATATTTTATAATGCAGGCTTTCTAGATGTGAATTTTTAAAAATTTTGTTTATCATGTAAGGTTTTTATTTGATCATGAATTCTGAAGATTAATTTTTGCTGGGTATATTTTCTTGGCTGGCATCCATCTTCTTTCAGACCTTGGTATATATTGTTCCAGGATCTCCTAGCTTTGAGGGTTCTGGGTTGAGAAATCAGCTGAGATCTGAGTTGGTTTTCCTCTAAATATGCCCTGTCATTTTTCTCTGGCAGCCTTTAAAATTCTATGCTTACTCTGCATGTTAGGCATTTTCATAATAATGTGCTGTGGTTTGGGTCTGTTGTAATTTTGTATATTTGGGGCCCTGTAAGCCTCCTGTATTTGATTTTCCATTTCATTCTTTAGGTTTGGAAAATCTCCTGCTATTATTTGATTAAAAAGATTGTGCACTCTTTTGGTTTGCATCTCTGAGCCTTCATCTATCCCAGTGAATCTTAAATTTGGTCTTTTCAGGTTATCCCATATTTCTTGCAAGTTCTAACCATGGTCTCTTAACATCTTTTCTTCATGGTCAACTTTATGTTCAAGATTATATATTTTGTCTTCAGTGCTTGAAATTGTCTTCGAAGTGGTCTAGTCCATTGAAATTATAATTTTGGTCTTTTACTTCCTATATATTGTCTCTGATTTCACTCCTTACACTATTCTTTACTTCATAGATCAGTTTAGCTATACACACTCTAAAGTCTTTCTCTGACATTTTTTTTTTTTTTTTTTGTGTGTGTGGTGTCAATGGATTTTGTTATTGAAGTATCTTGGTTTGTTTAGGTTGCTTTGTTCTCTTGCCTTTTCATGTTTTTTTTTTTTTTTTTTTTTTTTTTTTTTGTGTGTGTATTTGTTTACCCATCTAACAATATGAATCTGAGGCAGTAGAATTTCTACCCTGTGGACTTATAGTGTTCATGAAAATTTCCATTACCTCACTGTCTAGAGGGAGACAAATAATAACAACCAATACAAAAAATATACAGCAATAAAACAAACATTTCTTGCTATGACATCTACAATGTTAATTGTCACAATAAATAGAAAATTTATGATCATTTATTGCATTAAAAAAGTAAGTTTGCAAAAGGGTCTACAATTTCAAATAGTAGAGGGGGAACAGAAATGATGTAAGATGTGATGATTATGAGGAAGGAGGAGAGATGGTAGAAGTAAAAAATTAAAGGAAGGGTAAAAGAGAGAACCATAGAGATGGGCTGTTAGCAAAAGAAAACAGAAAGAGAAGCAAGGGAAAAAGATGAATGAGAAGAAAAAATATATGAAGTAAAAAGTAAAAATAAAAATGAAATAATAGAAAATAAAACTAAAATATACTAAACAAACATCCTATTCCTCAAAAATTTGATCCATAAAAATTATTCAAAAATACTAGAAATGAGAAAAATATGAAATGAATATGTATAAATGTCCATGAATCATTAAGGTCACAATTAATCAGAGAAAAGAAAGAAGAAAGAAAAAAAAAAAACAAAATAAAAAGAAAAAAAGATATTGGTGAAAAATAATTGTTTTTGCTGGAGTTCAAGAGACTCTCAGTTTCCATTTTCAGCACTGTTAGGGTTATCTAGAGCTTGATGCTTGTTCCACCCTCAGGTTGGGGTTTCTGGAGTGAGAGAGTTAATCCTGCAGGTTGAACACTTGGAAATGGGGTTTAGGCTTAGGTAGACTCCAGGTTCTTTGCTTAAAGACAATTAGTCTGTAGATTTTAAATCAGTGCACCTTTAGGGCCAAGCAATTGCCAGTACATGCTGGAAGACTGCACCCCAAGGTTCCAGTCATGTAGTGGAGTGTACTACATTCTTAGTGTACTACATTACCTGTGGACCCCACTTTTCCTGGTCTCAGGTTCAATCTCTAACCTTAATCTCTCCTGCCCCCACCCTTTTGAATTTCCAGCCAGACACATCTTTCCCAGCTGGTCCTATAAGCAGTCAGATTGTAGGGGGAAGGAGAGAGCTGGATAGATTTCTGTGATCAGTAGTCTCCTGTGTAAACCCCTCTCTATGTTTGGTTTTCTCCTGGTCACTTAAGCACGCTCTATATTGTGCAGTGTGGGTTTACCAGGCCTGGATTTCAGGCCAAACTAGGGTTTGCCAGGAATCAGCTCCCCAGCTTCTGGTTCCTGTGCCATGGCTGCAAAATGGTTCTTTCCTCTGTATGCAGCCAGGAGAGATGCAGTTTCTTTCCCACACAAGGGTATTGTGCACCACACCTTTTAGTTTAGTCAGACAGTGTCTTTGATGTCTGAACTGTCCACATTCAGACACACCTAAGGCCTCCTAAAAATACAAGTTCCTTTAATTCCCTTATCCCTCTACTTTGCTTGCAGAGGAACTGCTCTGGCTGGTGGCAGTGGCTGTGATGCCACTTTATTGGAAGAAATGCTTGTTTTACTATATACAACCTCCTGAGTCCCTGATCTGCTTTGCATGTCCAGTATTAAATTCCAGTAAAGTCCCCCACCTTGTTTTTTTTTTTTTTCTGGTTTACTTACCTTGTTGAGAAGCTGCCTATCTGCTTTCTTGGCTTTGTGCCATGGAGCAGCCAGGAAAGTGACCTTCTCTATTTCAATATATATATATATATATATATATATATATATATATATATATATATATATATATTATAATTTTAAGTATATCAACTTACATTAGGACTTTGTACACACACACACACACACACACACACACTCACACAGTTCACCCAAGCACCCAAGATTCTAGGTAGGCTGATTAGTATTTCTGAGTATATGGTGCAAATTTGTGCTTGAAGCCTGAGTCTTCCTGCCTGGTATTGAGGCTATTTGGGAACCTAGAGCCACTTGGTCAGCCTGATACTGGAACAGGCACAGGATCCCTGAGGCCAGGAGATCCTTCTTGGTATCAAGGAATACTTGGAAGTTCAATTCAAGTATACTGGCCAAAAGTTTGTGGTCCCAGGAACTTGATGGGCATTTGATGGGCCTGGAATCTATATCTTCAGGTGTCAGTTCAGAGGCTGTACCCACAGGAGAAGTTTTGATGACTAGGGCACTAAGGATTAGCCTGGTGCTGGAGTAACACCTGAAACCTAAAGCCACTGGGGCCAATCAGGCACTAAGGGTGATTTGGAGCTGAGAGGCTCAAAATCTGGGGAAGTAGGCCTGGTGGTGGTGTTGTCCAGAGAGCAAGTTCACCTGGAGCCTGGGGCTGCAGGATGGAGCCTCATATTGGAATAAACCTAGAGGCTTTGTCTTCATGTACCAGTTGTTGTTGTTCTTCTTCCTCTTCCTCTTCTTCCTCTCCTACTCCTTTTCCATCTTCTTCTTCTTGTTCTGAGCTTTAACCTAGGGGCATTTTACCACTGAGTTATATCCCTAGCTCTTGTTATTTTTTACTATTTAATTTTAATTTTTATCTCATTAAGTCTGATATATATATATATATATATATATATATATATATATATATATATATATAGTTGTAGTTGAACACAATATCTCAAACCCAGCATCTCACATGTGCTAGACGAGCGCTCTATAGCTGAGCCCCAGCCCCAGCCAGCCATATTTGTTGTTCTTCAATAAATGCTTCTGGTTAATAGCTTTCCTTATAATAACCTCTTGAGTTGCAGCCCACAAGTTTTCAAATGATGTTATTCATTGCAGTATAATTTTAAGTATTTCAATTCACATTAGGACTTCATACTTAATACATAAATTGCTGAAGAAGTCTTATGAAGTATCTTATTTTTCTCTGCATGCCCAGAGAGCCACACCTTTTCATCGAAACATGTCCCAGCACATAGTAAGTATTATTTCAAAGCTGGTTGAACTGAACTAATTTTTTTTCAAGAGCATTGAGAATTTAACTGAGAAGAGGCTAAATATATGTTTCTTAATTTTTTAAAGTTAAGTTTATTGAGGTATAATTTAAATTCAATAAAATTCACCCTTTTTAATGACCTTGAAAAAGTATATAACCATCACCACAGTTTAAGATATACAACTTTTATTTTTTGCGCTCCTCCCCCATTTTTTTTGAGAGAGAGAGAGAGAGAGAAAGAGAGAGAGAGAGAGAGAGAGAGAGAGAGAGAGAGAGAGAGAGAATATTTTTAATATATATATTTTTTTAGTTTTCGGCGGACACAACATCTTTGTTTGTATGTGGTGCTGAAGATCGAACCCGGGCCGCACGCATGCCAGGCGAGTGCACTACTGCTTGAGCCATATCCCCAGCCCCCTCCCCCATTTTTTTGTACTTCTTTTTAGTCAAATTTCCTACCTTTTCATCTCCAGGCAAACTCTGAACTTTTTTTTTTTTGTCACTGTTATTATAGTTTGCTTTTCTAGAATGCTATGAGAAGCATATAGTTATACAATCTTTCATGTATGCCTAATTTTCTTAACATAATGCATTTGAGATTTCTCCACATTGTTGTGCATAAAAAGAGTTCATTGCTTTTTATTGGCAAATAATGTTCCACAAAATATTTAAATAACACTTTGTTATTCATTTACCAGATGAATACATTTAGATTCTTTGTATTTAGGTGATTGTTAAGAATTATGAATAAGGTTGCTGTGTAATTTGTGTACAGGTTTTTTGGAGTGCATACATTTTTCATTCTTTTGTAGTAAATAACCAGGAATAAAATTGTTGGCTGTTACAATAACTTTATGTTGACAGTGGAGATAGATGATGGTAGTAAAGGAAGAGGGGTTTTCTGAGTCCTGGTGCGGGAGATGGCTTCCTGGCCCTCCTGAGTGGGGATAGGACACCTCTAATGGCATTAATATGGATCCTAGGGTTGGGCCTGGGACTGCTCATAACCTTCTTTCAGGGGTAGGGGATTTTTCATCTGTGTTCTTTATGTAGCCTGGGTCTTTACATATTCCTGGGATAGGCAGGGATTTGGATCCCTCTCTCAGAGGCTGAAAGCTTTTGTTCTTTGTGAGAGAATGATGTACACACGGTGGCTGGAGTTCATGCTTTCCTTATAGCAGCAGCCATTTGCCTTCTCCTGATCTGTACTAATGGATTTTGCCAATTGTTCTCTGGGTCCCCATCTTTCTCATGAGCATGTCTTAGAGGTCCCTGGAAAAGATCCTGAAGCAAATCCCAAATCCTAATGTGTTTGGGGCTTCCAGAGTTTCTATGCTGTCACATTAGCCCATGCTTGTTCTTCATAGACTTTTTAAAGAAGTCTTTACAAGTACTTTATATAAACTGCATGGTGGTCAGCACATTTTTTCTGCCACACTCTGCTTCCTTTGAGCCAATCCACTGGGGCTTGATTTAATTTAATTTCATTCAAATATAAAATAAAATTAAAAGTAATTCAACACAGTTTTATTTCCTGTATGACAATTCCTGTGAATTCCATTTTGGGCAGGAATGGAAGGAAAATGAAAGTCTGAATCCAATGAAATATGATTACCAATCTAGCCTCCCACAGAACACTGAAGTATTGCTACAAAATTTAACCAAGTTGGTGTTTTTCAAGATACTCAGAAAATATTTAAGATTATGAATAGAATTTTCAGAATTTGAAGTTTTTAACCTCATAATATGCTTTATTATAAGACCTTGGTAACTGTGGCTGATTGCTCAATGGTACAAACATCTGGATAAACAATAAGCAAAAAGTGGAAAATTGGACAATTAAGCTATTTCATAACATCATAAAATAATTGGCTTCATGTTATATAGTTTTAATTTGATAACATGTTTTTTTCTGAAAATTTTTTTATTTGGGGGAGGGTAGAGAACTTATCATTTTAGAGATGCCAAACAACTTTTGTGTTGCCTATAAAAACCCATAATAGCCTTATGGATAAATACCTTAAAACAAACGGGACAATGTGGCTAAAAATTAGAATGAGCAAAAGGTCTTTGATTTCAATCTTATTGTGCTTCAGTTATTGTCATGGCGAATGTTATTTCAAGTCATTTGAAAAGCAAAAATTTTAACAAAGTGTATTTGAATACCTAAAGGGAAAACATGTTGAGCATAAATAAAGCTTTTTTCCCTAAATTTTTAGTTGATGCCAATTTTTACCTTGCAAATGGTATAGGAAGACTGTTTTCATTAGCTTTTCTGTTACTGTGGCTAAAAGACCAGATCAGAAAATTGTAGTGGAGGAAAAAATTATTTAGGGGCTCACAGTTTCAGAGGTCTCAGTCCAGGGACAGCTGGCTCCATTCCTCAGGGCTGGAGGTGGCGCACAACATCATGGTGGAAGAGTGTGGTGGAGGGAAGTAGTTCACATGATGATCAGAAAGCAGAGAAAAACTCCACTTGCCAGATACAAAATATATACACCAAAGTCACACCCCTAATGCCCCACCTCCTCCAGCCACGCCCCACCTGTCTTTAGTTACCACTCAGTTAATCCTTATCAGGGAATTAATTCACTTATTGGGTTATGACTCTCACAATCAAATAACTTCTCCTCTGGACCTTCTTGCATTGTCTCACACATGAGCTTTTGGAGGACACCTCACATCTAAATGATAACAAAGAATTTCATGATTGAAGTGAAAATATTTGGAATATATTCTGAAGAATTTTTCAACTTTTGCAAAATTCAGTAAGTGAATGATAATTTTACAAAACATAGGATATATATTTTTTACCAGAGTTGAAAGCATTCTGGAATATAAGATCCTTCTCCAAACTTGGAGTCTATTTATGTCTTGTTTTTATGTTTAAACACATGCAATATAAATATGATTTGGTTGGTAACATAGATGTGTATGTGTATTAGTAATAGTTTCTGTTAAAATTTCTTTCTAGTTTGTAAAATAAAACTAAATATAACATTTCATGTCATTCCACAAAATGTGGTATGGTTTCTAAATAATTTATCTCCTGTATTTGTTTTGGATTTTGTTTTTTCACATTATTTACCCTAGATGTTGGAGAACAATCATTAATAACAATTTGGCCTGAGAAATGATTGCACACTAATTTTGTCATCTGCAAAATGGAAATGATAATAGTTCCTCCTTCATAGGGTTGTTATGAGGATTAAATGTGATGTTCATAAGCTGCTTCTTATATAACCTGGTCAAAGTAAGCAATTATTAGAGCTTAGCTTTGATTAACATTTATAGCACAGAAATGGTCTTGAGATGGTTTTTCATTAGAAAACTTAAACATCATTGTAGAAATGGTCTTGAGGTGGTTTTTCAGAAGAAAACTTTAAAAATATCCTTTGAAGTGGAGGGAACAATGATGATAATATTTTATGACCTGTTAACTTCAAGCATTTACTGTGAGGATCAGTAACTGCTCATTAATCTATGTTACAACTTTAAAATACCCTGCACACACAATATCTTGGGGTTGCAAAGTTTATGTCTACTTACACCAAGAAAATTTGTCTTTATTATTTTACACACTTAATTTTAATAAAAGCTATTATGGCTTGGCTATAAAGTGTTGTCTGAAAACCCATATGTGAAACAATTCATGAATGTTCAGAGGTGAAAGTATTAGATTATGAGAGAGATAACTTAATAAGTGGATTAATCCACTTATTTGATTGTGAGAGTCATAACCCAATTAATTAATATTAATCCATATTATCATCATTGTTCCCTCCATTTCAAAGGATTTTTTTTTAGTGGATTAATCCATTTGATGGATAAATAATTTGAAAGGACAACTATACTGGATATTAACTTTAAGTAGGTAGGGTCTGATTGAAGGAAGAAAGTCACTGGGAGCATGCCTTTGGGCCTTATATTTTGTCCCTGGCTCCTTTCTCTCTCTCTGCTTCGCAGATGCCATGAACCTATCAGCTTTCCTGCACCACAACCCTCATGATGTGTTTCCTCTTCTTAGGCCCAGGGCATTGAAATTGGTGGACCATGGACTGAACCCCTGAAACCATGAGTCCCCAATACATTTTTCTCCTCTGATAAAAATACATTTTTATCAGATCTGTTTGTCACATTGATGAAAAATTGACTAACATAGCTGTCAATTTTTATTTTACATTTTTTATTCTCCTAGCTTTCATTTTTTAAAAATAACAGCTTTTCTAAACTTGAATTTAAAATATCTCTTTTCTTAGCTTTCACGTGTGACAAGCATGAATATTAGTGTGAAGTTTTAGTTCAGTTCAGGATGTAGAACAAACTCAGTCATTATGTACTTTCTTAAAATTCTAAAATTGTCCTTCAAGTGGGTAAGCCTTTGCCCAAAATATCAGTGTGACTCTGCAAATGGTTTTCCAGTTTTCTCTGAAGAACCAGCAGAGGGAGCACTGGTCTCTCCCTATCTAAACAATCATCATGGCTTTTAAACATATGGTAGGCCTTTCAAGATGAGAGAGAGAGAGAGAGAGAGAGAGAGAGAGAGAGAGAGAGAGAGAGAGAGAGAGAGAGAGAGAGAGAATATTTAAATGAAGGTATAAAATTCAAGTATGAATGATCATTAATTACCTTAATAATGCTGGCAAATTTAATTCAAATTGAAAATGTTTTTTCCAAGGCTATAGGTCATTATGGAATAAAACTGGGACTTACCGAGTAACTTAAAACATAACATAATTTAGAAAATAAAAGTTATGAGAAGTAGAGGGAATTGGAAAGCTGAGACTGGCTATAATAATTTAATAAATATTTATCGAACATTGCTGTGTTTCAGATCATGAACTAAATTATGGAGCTTTAGAGATAGACCAAATTTAGTCTGGGGAGTAGGCAAAAGGAAAAGGCACTCAAAGAAAATGTCTTGTTGTAAATAAGAGTTTTAAGCAAAATGTTTGTTAAACAGATGAATGAATGAAAGCTAGTAGTAAGTATAATCATTAATAACAATTTGGCCTGAGAAATGATTGTTTTTATATGGTGCTTCAAAGCTATGGTGCTCCTGCATACATTACTCATTTAATTATATATCGAATCTTTAATTTATATATCGATATATAAATTGCCAACTTAGGCCCCTACTGCAAGTCAGTGGGCTCTAGTCTTACTATATATTTACAATTTGTCTTTTTAAAATAAAGTAAACTTGCTTGCAAATAAATTTTTGGAAAATAAGCATTTTCCTTTAGTAATAGACAATATTTTTTAGAAGTTCATTTTCTACCTAGCAGAAAATAATTTTAGAATGTTAAATACCTGTGTTTAGAAGATCAAGAAAGTTAGCCAGGGGTATATGTATAAATATAGAGTAAAATTTAATGAAATAGCTGGATTAATTCCCTTGAGATAATTAGACAGTTTTACTTGAAGGAAGTATAGGATTATGCCATTTTTAAAATTCACATATTGAGAAAAAGGATCCAAGAAATTTTAGTAGTGTGCCTGAAAGAACATCCGAGATAATATACCATGTATATTTGTGCTCATAATCTCTTGAATTTTGATTAATTTACCTAATATTAAGATCAAAATTTTGAATTAAAAGAAAGTGACCCAAGAGTTAACTTTGAATTCATTAAGTTTTGTGCAGATAGAGTAAGATTCTGAATGTTAAAAAGTGAAGTACATTGGTGCTATGATGCCTTTTGAGGACTATAAATAGATGCCCAGATTTTTTATCAATCAGATTTACTCTCACTAAGCCTGGAGATGAATTTAAAATAAACCAAATACAAATTAAGTACATGAAGTTATTAGAAATTTTATTTGAGAATAGAAAAATTATAGCCAACTCAATTTTATGTTGAACATTGGGATTAGGTGCCACAAATATTCTCTGGGCAGATGCAATAAAAATTAGTTTACCTTCAGTCAGATGAGTTGCATAGAGAGTGATCGACCAGGTAGGAAAAATGAGGAGAAACAATCAGGTTCCACAGAATGCAGACATTATGCAACAGGAAATACGGATCCAACATGTGAGATTTGGGAATAAAAAGGGTACCCAGGTACACAGATGACATAAAATATCTACAAGAGTCTAAGGAAGACCACAATGAGTGTGTGAGCAAAGGAACAGATTCTTAAGTGTGATTTCCTCCATTTGAATCCACACTCCTCCACTTACTAATGTTGTGGCCTGGTCAAGTAACATTATCTCCTTATGCCTCTTTCCCCTCAAACATTAAATAGAAATAATTTTAATACCTCTTTTTCAAGAATTTATTGAGGATGAAATGAGCTAATATAAATCCAGTGCTTAGAACAGTACCAGGTTCATAGTAAGTACTTAATAAATATTAAATATTAATGAGCATTGGTGAATACCATAGGAGTTTAGTAGTGAGCTTTTCTTCAGGCACCTTACCTAGAGTGTGAATAAGGGAAATGAAGAATGCTTAAATGAAGCAGTAATAAGTGGGTGATGACAATCCAGGAATGCTTGCCTCCCAAATCCATACCTGAATTTGGAGACAAATAGATGTGGCATAGTAAAACCCAAAGGAAAACTCACTGAACCCCACATGGAAAAAAACGTAAATATAATTCTACCTTTTTTTTTTGTTCATGTTTTAACATTCTGCTCCACTATAGTGACAGTCAAATCCTTAACCTCTTTGATTCCCTATCCATAAAATAGACAATAGAACTTTATGTGAAATGCAATTATTGACATGAGAGCATTTTGCAATGTTATAGAAAGTTTATATTCTTCAGAACTCTTTCATTTTCAAGTGAAGAAAATTCAACTTAAATTAGCTAAGAAGGTAAGCAGAGTTAATTGCTTGATGAAACTGGACTTTTCATAGGACTGGAGGAAAAATGAGAGGAACCTGATCCTAAGAGGCTGTAATAAGATTTTTGAAGTGACCTGGATGCCTTTTATTTCTCTTCACCAAGACTAACTTTGTGTCTCAACTCCATAGGACACTCTTCACTTCATATCTAGGGGAATAGCACCAGGTAGGGCACAAGGTGGAACAGGGTAAAGGGTGCTTTTGGGGGATGTGACATGTTCTCCTTTCTGCTTGATGCTAGCCCTCTTATTCCATATTATCTTGCATGGAAAAGCAAAGCCTGGGAAATATGGCCACAAGGAGCTCTAGCATGTATGATTCCAACACTCTAACAGAAGGGAAAACAGAATCTTTCCTATTAGCTCAAGTGGAAAGTTGAAGAACCACCAACTGGGTGATGTGCATATTTTTGAGCCACCGTGTCCTGCAGAAGGGGCCCTCTGTTTGACAAGGCTGAACCAGGTGCTGGTCCCTGTGAGTGAGTATGTGGTGGTGGAGGGGGGACAGCTTACATCACTGAAAACTCTGTACTTCAATCATGGGAAGTAGAAAAGGAGTCCTATTATCCAAAGAAGAGATATGAAAGACAAGCTTGTGCTCACATAGTCTACTGTAAATGAAAGCATTATTATTTTCTGAAGCTCGAGATTATTCACTGCCCTCCCACACAGCATTAATGTGAAGAGTGAACTGTGCAGTACTGTAGTTTCATGCCTATGCGATATATATTAAGCCTAGATTTTCCTATTGGGGAAATAAACTGCTTGCTGAATTAAGATACTTCACCACAGCTATACTATTTTTCTTCACCATTACCCTTTCGGAGCACTGTAATAACAGTGATGAATCAGATATTGCTTTTCTATACACTACCTTCATGTGGACATACTT
Source organism: Marmota flaviventris (assembly GCF_047511675.1). NCBI lineage: Eukaryota > Metazoa > Chordata > Mammalia > Rodentia > Sciuridae > Marmota > Marmota flaviventris. The sequence continues at coordinate 90,909,169 of NC_092508.1, forward strand.
TTAAAATCTTGAAAAGAGGTGGAACTATCTCTTTTTCTAAAAGGGGAAGAGGTGAACGTGGAAATTCAAAGGGCATTCGCTTGCTGCTAAGTCTCCTGAGTACACTCACAAATATGAAGAAGACTGCATGGCTTAAGGAAAGAAAGCATGTATTTATCAGATGTACGTGCTGAGGTGCATAAACAAATAGTACTGGGACTATGGAAATGATATGTGGGTATGTTTCTTGAAATTTAAACAGAAGTATTATTCAGTGAGCAAAAGACTTGTGTCTGGGAATTGATAACCTTTGAGGGCTCAGTAGAAAATTCATATATATATATATATATATGAATAATAGCATATATAAAAAACGAAGGAGAGCTAGTTGTCAATTCTAGTTTAAAACAATAATAAAAGAGTGCCTGTTTCTTTCCCTGAATTTCTTTATTCACTATTTCTATTTTAAAGATGATTCTTTTTAGTATCTTATATTAATATATTAATATATTAGTGACAGAGCCAGCATAGGGACAGGCTGGCTCCAGTGCACCTGCTCTTAATTACTCTACCTTTTATTGTTCTTGTTGAATTCAAGGTAAATCACTAGAATCTAGTGCTTGGTCTAATTCTGCTTTTGCAGGAGACTTTTTGTGTGACAGGATATGATGATTGTATTCACCCATTTACTAAGTGTATCAACAAGGTTATAATATTTTTAAATATGCATGTCCTGAATTCAGAGCTAGGAGTATCTCACTGTCTTGCTAGTTGTGTGAATATAGGTATACTGCTCAGATTCTTCACTTAAAGCAAGGAAGCATATTACCTGCTTTACATTCCTCAAAAATTATTGGCAGAAAAAGAGATGGGAAGTTTGATTTGAGAGTGTTACAAAAATTGGCACCGTGAAAATGAAGCAAATTGAAACCAACACCAGCTTCTCACTGTCTCTTCTTTTGTCTTTCTGGTTTTGTCCTGTTTAACTTAGATCATAAACTCTCCAGTCTGAAACTATTGCTTCTTTATGCAAAGACTGGTATCACTACTTAATAAAAATATAAGCAGCAGCAGCAGCAGCAGCAGCAGCAGCAGCAGCAGCAGCAGCAAAGGTTTGAAGTTAAATCCACAGACCTAAGATGAAAGATTTATATTAAGTTCCAACTTTAGTTCATTATGGCAAAGTTAAGGGCATGGATTTATTTTCTTTATTTCTCTAGTAGTAGTATAATGTGGCAATTCATAGAGCAGAGCCCAAAGCTGGATTTCCTAAATGACAATTCTGGCTTGGCCTCTTAATACTTGTGGGACATTTTAAACACACCATACATCTTAGATTCTAAGAAACATAGTGTTTTGCATTGTCCCATGTCAGAAACCCATATTATTGGTACAGTTGATGGCATGTTATGATCGCTATTGGTGTTTTAGTCAGCTTTGTATTTCTGTGAACAAAAGATCCAACAAGAGCAGCTTAGAGGAGGAAAAGTTCATTTTGGCTCACATTTCAGAGGTCTCAGCCCAGGGTCAGCTGAGTCTGTAGTTATGGGCCCTAGATGAGGCAGAACAACTTGGCTGAAGTGGCATAGGAAAGTAGCTTAGGACATGACAGTCAGGAGGTAGAGAGCTCTGCTCACCAGTGACAAAATATAAACCCCAGAGGCATGCCTCCAGTGACCTACCTTCTCCAGCCACACCCCACCTGCCTACAGTTATCATCTAGTTAATCCACATCAGTGGGTTAATCCACTGATTAGGTCTTGGATCCATAATCAAATCATTTTGCCTCTGAACATTCTTGCACTGTCTCATACATGAGCTTTCTGGGGACAGCTCATGTCTAGCCCATAATAATTGGCCACATGGCAGCTGAGATGTCATTGGCATTGCCTGAGCACAAACATTTGGTCATCATTGTTCATGGTGTCATCACTTCACCTCAGTTACATGCATTAATGTCATTGCACATGATGGTTTAGTTTGCTACTTAAATCAGCTTCAGGGAAAAAAAAGTTATTATATAAGCAAAAGCAGAGCAGTGAGTTTAAATTTCAATATTTGGGAAACAAATATTTGTCATTAGAAGAATGATCTTTATTTCTCTAATTGCTAGTGATGATGAACATTTTTTCATTGATGTACATCATCTTCTGAGAACTGTCTCTTCAGGTTCTTTGCCCATTTATTGATTGGGTTATTTGTTTTTTTGGTGTCTAGTTTTTTGAGTTCTTTATATACCCTAGTGATTAGTGCTCTATCTGATGTGTGAGGGGTAAAGATTGCTCCCAGGATGTGGGCTGTCTATTCACCTCACAGATTGTCTCTTTTGCTGAGAAGCAACTTTTTAGTTTGATTCCATCCATCTTATTGATTCTTGGTTTTAATTCTTGTGTTATTGGAGTCTTATTAAGGAAGTTGGGGACTAATTCCACACGATGGGGATTAGGGCCTACTTTTTCTTCTGTTAGACACAGGGTCAAAACCACTCTAAGATTTCATCTCACTCCAGTCAGAATGGCACCTATTATGCATACAAACAACAATAAGTGTTGGCGAGGATGTGGGGGAAAAGGCACACTCATACACTGCTGGTGGGACTGCAAATTGGTGCAGCCAATATGGAAAGCAGTATGGAGATTTCTTGGAACACTGGGAACGGAACCACCATTTGACCCAGCTATACCTCTCCTAGGTCTATACCCAAAGGACTTAAAAACAGCATAGTACAGGGACACAGCCACATCAATGTTTTGTTTTTTTTAATATTTATTTTTTTGGTGTAGATGGACACAACACAATACCTTTATTTTTATGTAGTGCTGAGGATCGAACCCAGGCCCTGCTAGGTGAATGCTCTACCGCTGAGCCACATCAATGTTTATAGCAGCATAATTCACAATAGGTAAACTGTGAAACCAACCTAGATGCCCTTCAATAGTTGAATGGATTAAAAATTGTGGCATATATACACAATAGAATATTACTCAACAATAAAAGAGAATAAAATCATGGCATTTGCCGAATATTTTTTTTTTTTATATAAGGAGGTGATGCATAGTGGGATAGGGAGAGAGAACATGGGAGGAATGGATGAACTCTAGATAGGGCAGAGGGGTGGGAGAGGAAGAGAGGTGGCATGGGGTAATTAATGATGGTTGAATGTGATGATCATTATTATCCAAAGTACATGTATGAAGACACGAATTGGTGTGAATATACTATGTATACAACCAGGGATATGAAAAATTGTGCTCTATATATGTAATAAGAATTATAATGCATTCCACTATTATATATATATATATATATATAAAAGACGAGAAATAAAGTAGAAAATCTCTCTTAAAAAAAGTGCATAAGAAGTAAATGGTTAACCACTTCCTAAAAAAAAAAAAAGAAGAATGATCATCATGCCAAATTTTCTTGCAAAGAAAAAAAATGCTTTATGATACTCAAGAAAAGAAGATATCCACAAGTAGCTAATCCTGAATTACATTTTGTTACTGAGGTGCAGCAAGAGAAATACTTATCATCACCAAACTATGCAACTGAAGGCAGGAGAAATTCCAAATTTCTTTGAAATAGATGAGAAAAAAAAAGCAAAGCAACAAGAGAGACTCATATAACATGAGAATTCTTTCAACGAGTATAAAATAAAAATTCAAAGTGATAAGAAAACATTACATCATAGTTTATTTGGCAATATTTTCCCCCTTCTCAGTTGTATATTTAAAAAAAGTCATAAAGCACTGATGACCTCTTAGAAGTGATGAAATATAGAATATAACTTGTATGCTAGTATAAAGATTATGTGAAATAATGTCAGGTGTTACTGTCTTGATTAACACACAATAAGTATGTCATATATGTTAGCCATTCTTTTTTGTTTTGTTTTGTTTTTAGTATCAAATTACAAAGGTCTTTCATCTTTATATCTGCTCTCTATTAGGTCAGTGGGTATTGGAAACAATTCCAGTGGGATCTACTTGATTTAAAAATACGGTGTGGTTTTGTGATTTCCTGAAGAGTGGGGGAAAATTTAATAGGTGATATTAGGAAAACTGCCAGGTGTTTCACAAGTAAAAGGAATGAGTGAAGTAGAAGACTTCACAGCATGCTCAGCATAGCATGACTTTTGTCTTTGACTGGAAGTTACTCTTGTGCTACCTTAAGAAATTGCTACCCAGCAACATGACAGACACAGCCTCAGCTGTGTTTCCTTAGCCAAGAAAATTGAAGACATTTCTTGTACCTCCTTGGCTTTTTATTCAAAAAGTGTAGTGTTAATTTCAGTGTATCACTTCACAAAAATATATTCATAGTTTTAGAATTTGTGATTTTCACAGCTTATTTAGAGCTGCAAGCATATTATAAGAATCTTATTGAAAAGTTCTCAAGTAAACAAATGTGTGTCTGAGCTCAGTGAATTTACACAATGTTCAAGTACACAGCTGAATTCAACTTCTGAATTTTAATTTTCATCTAACTCAAGCTGTTTTATTCCTGAAAATATTAAAGAAAGACTTTATAAAGTCATGAGTGATGCTAATTGGGTTGTGAATGTTTTTCAGGATAAATTGCTTGGTTAGAAAATCAACATTTTGAGATAGTTTCCCAATGTCTTTTAGATTGTGTTAAATATTAATTCTTATTTTTAACAAATTAATTTTGGAAATCTGAAATGCTCACTTGAAAATATTTGACTTTCATTAATCAAGGTAACTACAGAATAATGAATCATATACTTATAGGTAACTGAACGGCAAGCAAAAGTAATACATATTTGACTCTTAATTGTTATTTCAAGAATGCAAAGACAATAATAAGACATGCTGTTTGAGGTTTTAGGAGTGAAAATATCTATAATCAAGAGTAATTATAGAACTATTGGCCTGAAAATAATTCTAGATTTATTAATTTGTTCAAATAATTTTGTTTTGTTTTGGTAATATATTTTTTAATTGCTATACTTTGATTTTCTATCTAGTCATGAGAACTGTCAATGTATGTAGAAATATCTTGGATGTTGACCACCATAGTAACTGTCTTTTGAGACAATTACTCTAGTAATCGAGTTATTAGACATGATACAGCACCTCTGGACCACTGGAATTTGTGTGTGTGTGTGTGTGTGTGTGTGTGTGTGATTGTACCTTGATGTGTTCACTATTTGTATTTTCAACAGTTATTCTTAGGAAAATGGGGAGAAGAGAAAAATGTTGTCAGAGAACTTATTTGTTGGTGTTTATTTGTATCCTGATATCCAAGGAAGGAATGCACTTTTTAATGCAAGCTACTTTCTATAGTTTGAATATGTCCCCCAAAGTTCTTGTATTGGAAACTTAATTCCTGGTGCCACAGAGTTAAAAGGCAGGACTTTTAGAAGGTGATGAGATCATGACCGCTTTGCTCTCAAATTTGCATTAATACTATTGTTATGGGAATGGATTTATTTATTTGCATGCTCTCTCCTACCTTGTCTCTCTTTCTCTTGTGCACATATGTGTATGGACTCCTTACTATGTGACGCCTACCACTGTGTTATGATGTAGCTAGGAGACCCTGCCAGATGCAACCTTTCAGCCTTGACCTTTCCACCCATAAGAAGTATGAGCCAAATAACTTCTATTGTTTATAAATTTCTCAATGTCTTAGTTATCTATCACAGTAACAAAATATCCAAGATAATTAGCTTATACAGGAAAAAAAGTTTATTTGGGCTCAGAGTTTTGGAGGTTCCTGTCCATGGGTAGTTGGCTCAATGGCTTTGGACCAAGGGTGAGGCAGCACACCATGATGGGGAGAAGGTGACAGAGCAAAACAAACAAACAAACAAACAAATAAAACCCCTTGTTATCCAGGGAGTGAAGAAAATGAGGAATGGGCTAGGGTCCTATAACACCCAGTGACTTAAGGACCTTCCGTTAGGTTCCACCTCTTAAAGATTCCATTGCCTCCCAGTAGTGACATCTTGGGGACCAAGCCTTCAACAAATGGGCCTTTGGAGGACATTCACAGTCCACACTAAGCACCCATCCTGTGAAATGTTATTATAGGAGCAAAACACAAACTAAGACTACTCAAGAGAAATCTTCCATTATTTACCTCCAACTTCTCTTTTCTGTTGGGGAGAAAAGATTTCTCACCTATTATTAGGTTCACAGCTGAGACCCCTATAATAATAAAAGGTTATATACAAAGAAAACATAGCATAATTAGCATAAATTTTGTATGACACAAGGGGCTTCAGAAATATTAAACAAACAAAAAAACCTACCAGGAAAATCTGTGTATTTTAAAGCTAACTTTGGTGATAAAATATATGCTTATGCAGAAATATGATTGGCCAGAGGGGTTTGATCTAATGACAATAAACTAGAGGGAACTTAGCACAGCCTATTTGTTCAGAGTTTTTTCTATGTTCCTGTGTCTTCAGAGAAAAAAAAAAAACAACACATTTCTGTCCGCTGGGTATAGAATAGGCACTTCTGGAATGAAAAATTTCATGACTTATTTAATGGTCTGCTTCAAGGAAGAATGAGTGAGGGGGAAATGAGTGTGCTTGCTGCTTTTTTTTTTGATACCACAGTGTCATATGGGCTAACATGTCTTCAACACGTTATATACCATATCCCAAATATCAGACAGATAACAGAGGAAAGAGCACGGCTGCTGAATATGGTTCAGGTCATCGCATTTATACTGAGGGTCTATTGAGAGGCAAAAGCATTTTCCAAATTTAGAATTTCAACTTTTTCCACATTTTCTAAACCCTATTTTCTACTTGTTTCTAAAGCAAAAAAAAATATCAGTACACAACTCTAATCAACGATGGTGGAACTTTATCTATGATGTTACCTTTCACTGTTGTCTATTTTTGGTGAAGTATTTTAATGTTAGATAAATCACAGAATTGAAAGAAATGTTAAGAAAATAACAATTCAAATGTTTTATTGTCTCTGTGTTTGACAGTCTACTCTATTTTTGGAAGTCTCTTTTAAGTTCTGGGAATATAAAACAATTACCTTTCAAACCATTGAAGTGCAACCTGAATGTAGTTAACACCTCATCTGGCTTCCAGAGTATAAATTAATCTGATACACAGGCTTCAAGAACATTTAATAGTCTTTATTTGTAAATGATCAACATCCCCAAATTGGACTACATAGAATAAAAGATAATATAATAAAAATTCTCAAGTGTAATCAGGAAGCAAAACACTATTTTTATGATTTAATGTGTAACACTTTTTTAATGATCTCTGATCAGTTTAGGCATTAATTCTTCAGAAGAACACTCCAATAATGTAAGGAATCAGGAGCTCCTTACCCACATCTGCTATACTTCAGTTCTACACATGTCAACAAGAAACCCAGTGGCCCCAAACCTCTACCCTATCAGCCCTTGGCTAGCAAGGCAGCAGCAGTGGTCACAATAGCACAGCCAGAGGGTGGTACAATTTTTAAAGGCTCTGCCACATGAATGTCCTGCCAAAATAATTTTGTAGTAGGATGCTTGAATCACTATAAGGATCTAACATTGCAATAAAGATGAAGCTAAACCCTCTCTATAAACTCATGTTTAAATTATTTTTCTTTCTCTTCCTGTTTGTTTTTTCCCTTGTTCCTTTTTTCCTTCATTCTTGGTTCAATTTTCATTTAGCTCTTTCTGTTTTGGATATCTTTATTTTTATAGTCACCATCAATTATCCCTTCTTCTCCTGTTTAAAATTTTTTAGCTGTAAGTGGACACAATACATTTATTTATTTATTTATTTATGTGGTGCTAAGGATCAAACCCTGTTCCTCACACATGTTAGGCAAGTGCTCTATCACTGAGCTTCAACCTCAGCCCTTCTTCTCCTATCTTTTCTCCATGTGTTCTCCCCTTGAATTCACATTTAATCTATGACATTTTGAAATACGTTCATATAATTATGATATTCTCTCTAGTCCTAATCTCTCTCAACTTCCAATCCCGCCATCTCCACCTCCTTACTGGACGCTTGAGGGTATGGTTCTTTAAATCCTCTAAATTTCACATGTTGTTTGTGGAACTCTTTTTTTCCCCCTATTCCTCAAACCAACTCTTGCTCTGCTGTTTCCTATTTCAATGATTGTTTTTACCATTCTTATAGATATCTAGGCTTCAAACCTTTCAGTCACGGTTAACTTCATCCTTTACTTCCTTTCCTACATTCAATCAGGCAGAGTCCTAATGATCCCATTTTTGAAACATCTTTTGATCTGTTAATTTTTTATTTCTGATGTCAAGGTACTTGTAGACCCTTATTCTCATTCATTTTTGTGTGTGTGTTTTGGCCCTTAGAAATCCATTTTTTGACCACTGTCACAATATCACTGATGATATAAAATTCCTAAGATACTACAATAATCATTTTTTTTCTTTGTTAAAAACATTTGATGGTGGCCAGGAATAGGCAAGACAATCCAGGAAGAATAACAAAATTGAGGGTCTGTAATACTAGATACCAATATATACTTCAAATAAGCTATTCTATAAGAAATCAAATGGAATTCTGAAAATATGATATTTGACAAGGATAGACAAATAGTTTTGGGATACATAAAATGCATGAGAATGAGAAACTGATCTGATAAAAGAACTGTTGCAATAAGTATAGACATAACAAATTCTAGAATGGACCCATACATATATATTCCCCTGATTTATGAGAAAGACAATGCTTCAGTGCAATGGAGAAAGATGGTGTTTTTTCAATAAATAGTGTTGGGTTAGTTGGCTATCCATGTGGAAAAAAATGAAATGTTGACACTTCTCTCTTATCACATATAAAAAATCAATTCTACATGGGACATTGAGATAAATGTGGAAGATAAGGCAATTAAGGAACATACAAAAAATCATTAACCAAAAAGAAAAATATTAATAAATCAAATTGTTTTAAAACTAGAAACACAAAGAAGTAAAAATTCCAGTTACTGAGTAGAAGATATTTGTAATACACCCATCTAACAAAGGTGCAGTATAATTTATATAAAAACTTTACAAAAGAATTAGAAAAAGCAGGAAATTAATAAAATGTGGGTAACATGCATTATATAAATGAGGATATATAAATGACCAATAAAAGTCTGAAAAAATGCCAAGTCTTTTTTAAAAAGTAAGGATCTGCAAACTAAACCCACAATTAAATACCACCACACACCCACCAGGAAAGTTAACAAACCCCAACAATACTAGGGCTGGAAAAGACATGGAAGCAGGTATAATATTTATCATCCATGGCAGAGACAGAGGATTTACATCATTGCTTTGAAAGACTGACTATTATCATCTAGAACTGAATATATACATTCCCTATAACATGGCAATTCTATATATAGATAAACAGTCAACAGAAATGGATATATGTGTACATTAAAGGTTATATACAAGAATATTCATAGTAGCACAATTCATAATAGACCCAAATTGAAGATACTTCAGTATCTATCAATAGTATAATAATAAATAAATTTTGCTTCATTTTTTGATATGTTCATATACTACCAACACTCTTTGGAAGCTTGATTTACATGTACACTTATTTTGTACTCACTTGCATCTTCTTAAACTTCTGTGGCTCATGGGCCTATTGAAATTCCATACTCATGGAGCACCACAAATGCTATATGCAAATGGGATGGCAAGAAACAGTAGATACCCATACTCTGCAAACTTCCTCTGCTCATGCACATGGATTAATTGCTCCACAGGATATCATTACAAAGCACGAGTTCAAAGAAGAAATTATCGCAGGGCATGGTAACACACAACTGTAATGCCAGTGACTTGGGAGGCAGGAGGATCTCAAGTCCAAGGCTAGCCTCAGCAACTCAGCAAGAACCCGTCTCAAAATAAAAAATAAAAAGGAATTCTGAATGTAGTTTAGTGTCAGGGTACCCCTGAGTTCAATCCTCAGTAACACTTCCCCCACAAACACATACACACATAATGATAAAATTATTAATAATTTCAAGACAGCAGTAGCAGAGCAGTAAGTCACCACATGCTCTTTTGAGATAGGGCATTTCCATAGGAAGAGCCATAGCCCTTTATTAATTATACTTTCATTAATTATATTTCAATAACATTTTATTGTAAACAAAGTAAAAGAATAAGTATCCTCTTAAAGTCCTTTCAATATCTAGTAAATAAAGTCAAAATTTCTTCAGATAAAATAGAGCTCTAAAAATTTTCAACCCTTCCCCTTCCTTACTCCTCTGTGTATGTACCAGTGTGAACCATGTCCAAACATGAGAGTCATCTTTCATCTCTTTCTTAGTCTATCACAGCAGGTTTGGTGGACTTAGATTATTGAATTCCTTATTTGAAACTCTTGGGACAGTGTTTCAGATTTGGAATTTTTTTCAGATATTAGAAAACTTGCATATGTATAATTTTAGTCAGCATTGTTGCTGCTGTGACCAAAAGACCTGGCAAGAACAATTAGAGGAGGAAAAGTTTATTTGGGGACTAATGGTTTCAGAGGTCTCACTTCATAGAGGGCTGACTCTATTCCTTGGGGCCTGAGATGAGGCAGAACATCATGGCAGAAGTGTATGGTAGAGGAAAGTGGCTAAGGACATGATCATCAGGAAGTTCTGCTCAACAAGGACAAAATACAAATCCCAAAGGCACACCCCCAAGGACCCACCTACAGCCATACCCTACCTATCAGGGGATTAATTCACTAGATTAGGTTAAGGTTCTCATAACCCAATCATTTCACCTGTAAACCTTGCATTGTTTCACACATGAGCTTGGGGGATACTTCACATCTAAACCATAACATTATAATGAGACATCTTAGAAACAGGACTCAAGTAAACATAAAATTCATTTATGTTTCAAATATACTTTATACATAATGCAGGAAGGTAATTTTATAGAATATTTTTAGTTTACCTATAGTTTGACTAATATGGCACATGAGGTCAAGTGTGGAATTTTTCCCTTGTGCATCACAGTGGTACACAAAAAGTTTTGCATTTGGGGGCGAAGATTTTAGATTAGGGATCCTTACCCTTAACAAATGCATCTACTTTCCCATAGAAAAAGATCACTGTAATCTAACCCTGTGGTAATTGGGTTCCTGCAATAGGCACCTAATCTAATAAACCAATTGAATGCTATGAACAAATTGAAAAGCAATGTCAAACAGATTGAAGGTATGGGGGACTTCCATTTATCCTTCCTCAACAGCCCTCCTCAGTGATTCTTTAAACAGCAGCCAGAATATCTTTTAACAAATATTAGTCACACCAGTGAAAATTCTACAGAGCTTCCCATCCTACTGAAATGGACAGGAGGTTTGCATCTGTTGAGTCCCTACTGAGAATGAAATCCAGATTATTATAGACCACAAGGTCCTGCCCATATCCCTTCATTCTCCTCTCTGCCTCTTACTCCTTCGCTTTACCCCAGCCTCTTTTTGTTTCTTAGCATAGGCTCATACCTTTTTTTTTGTTTGCTGAATTCTCTGTCTACAATGCCCTTCTTGGTATGGCTTTACTTTTCTTGTTAGGATTCAGATCAAAAGTCCCTTTCTCAAAGATGCCTTTGCTGACCACAAAATACAAAAGTCGCTGTTCCCACGGATCTGTTCCTTATTATGATAGCATCAGATTTTTGAACCTTCTAACACTTACTAAGCTGCAATGGTTTGTTTGATAAATTTGTTTAGTTATTTTTTAGACTGTACCTCCATGTAAGCCCCAGGGTGTCTTGTTTATGATTATGTCCTAAGGACCAAGAATAATATCCAGGGCATAAAATTTGCTTAAAAATATCATGCCTTTGGGGTCTTCTTTTATATGAGGAGACTCCCTTCTCTGGAGCCTGCCATCTTCTGGACTACATCAGCAAAGTCTGAAAGACTCCAAAAGCATTTGTAGTTAATTTTGGGAGATGGTTTTACTTCGTGCAGATGTAGGGTTCATGTATAAAATAAGCTTGGGAGCCTCAACAACCCGGTCTCCTTCAGATTACATCAGCCCTTCAATATGTGCTGCCAAGTTTGGTCAAATGATTAAACAAACAAACCTGCAAAAACAGCTTCTGCTTTCTTTGGCTATTCTGTTTGTGCTATTATTGTCAAACATCCCTCTCTAGGCAACTTAGTATGGAAAAGACTTAGCAGGTAAAAGCAAAGGTGTAGGAGTCTGACTTTTTTAAAATCCCAGTTCTGCTCTTTCCTAGCTGTGTGAACTTGGACAAGTTGCTTAGTGTCCCTCAAAAGCAGATATAAAACTACTACATTTTCATCATTTGTTATAACAGTTAAATAAGATAATACACTTACAGCATCTGACAACATATGGACTCCCTAAATGTTAGGTTCTATTCTTCCTCCTTTGGGAGGAAAACACGTTTACATTTCTCAAAATTTCAAATCCTATGAAAGTGTCCTGCAAAATATCTTATAAGGCCAATTTTAACAAATACTTGTGGGAAATCAAGTTTTTAAATATTCAAATGTAAATTTCTTCTCTACTATAACAATCCCTTTAAAAGGACCCCCATGGTCTATTGTCATTTATTTGAATTTGTATCCTTCTTAAAAAAAAAAAAGAGTACAAAAGAATACCCAATAAATCAAGTGGCAGACAGACACAAAAAATCTCAATTGAGTTAAAATTTTTTTTGTCTTGAGAATATTATAACACAAAAGTAGGTTTGGAAATAAAAAATGCAGTTATTCTTTCACCTTTTTCTTCTTTTTTACTGGGGAAACCTGTATCCATTATTTACTATCATTTACTACCTAGTATGCAAGATCATTTCTCACAACCCTGGTAAAGAAGGCAGAGTTGAATTTTATGGTATTTAAGACATAGGCAATTCTAAAGCCTCTTTTTATTATCCTTAACACACCCTGTATGGGTTTAAAACAAAACAAAACAAAACAAAACACCCTTCTGAATTGCTTCTAGTTCTGTGAGAAGGCCCATCAAGGGTAGACCTCTTGTCTAGTCAATAGATGTCTGCCTGAGGCCTCCTAGTGGCTGGAGAAAACCCTGTTCACTGTCTTTCCAATCAAAGGGATGGGAGGTTTGCCTCTTTTGAGTACCTAAAGTGGCTTAGTCTGCACAGAGTCCTGCTGAGCTATCTTGACCTCATTAGCTTCAGAGTGTGTCTTCATAAGATGCATCATTGGAGATAATTTAGTCCTGGACTTTGAATATGCTTCACTTACTTGTTCATCTGTCCACTCACTTTTCCACATTTTACTGAGTCTTCCTATATGCAGGTCTCTCTTCTATGTGCTGGAGATAGAGCCTAAATGAAACACTCCGGATTTCTTCTCTCATGGAGATCACATTCTGTTATGGTTTGTGTTTGAGGTGTCCTCCCAAAACTCCTGTCAGTGCATAAGTATTCAGAGGTGCAATGTTTAGATTATGAGAATTGAAACCTAATCAGTCCATCCTTGTTTGAATGGATTGGGTGGTGGTAACTGTAGGCATGTGGGGCATGGCTGGGGGAGGTGGGTTACTGAGAGCATGTCCTGGAAAGAGGGTTCATCTTCCCTGTGGCCTTTTTCCTTTCCTCTTTCGGCTTCTTGATCCCACCATGAGCCAAGTAGCTTTCCTCCCCTGAACCTTTCAGCCATGATACTCCGCCTCATCTTGGATCCAGAGCGATGAAACCAACCAACCATGGACTCTGAAACCATAAGCCAAAATAAATTTTCCCTTCTCTAAATTATATATATATATATATATATATATATATATATATATATATATATTTTTTTTTTTTTTTTTTTTCTTTTTTTTCCTGGTACTGGAGATTGAATCCAGGGGTAATTTACTACAGAGATACATTCCAAGCCCCCCCCCCCCCTTTTAAAAAATGTTTAACATTGGGTCAGGGTCTTGGTAAGTGGCTGAAGCTGTCCTTGAACTTATAATTATCCTGCCTTATCCTCCTGAGTTGCTGAGATTATAGGCATGCACTTTCTCATCTGGCTCTAAATTATCTTGGTATTTTGGTCACAGTGACATAAAGCTGACTAACAGACATTCCAATGCAGGGAGCAGTGGTGGAGACGAATGATGACAAGCTACATAAGCCAACAAGATTTCAGACAGGCATACATTTTATGAAAACTTTGAACAGGGACCTTAAGACTCTAGTGGCAGACTAGCTTTTACAAAAAAAGAACTATATTACCTCACTTGGCTGGGAAGAGTACTGGGGCAAGCTCAGAGGATTGAAAGAACTGAGCCATGGAGCACTAGAGAACTGGTTCTTACTAGGAATCTCACTTTGCATCTCTTATATTCCTTGTTCTGTCTTGCCTGCATTGAAAATAGACTTTTGACCCACAGCATGAAATATGGACACTGAAGAATCAGAAGATTGACACTAAATACCCTGGACTCACATCTTTGAAATCTTACTTGAAAGGAAACTTTTCTCTCCTGGCAGCTCCAGGAGAGGATTCTGACTAGCTTCCCTTATGTGTCCTTCTCTGAAGTTACAGAAAACAAGTTCTGTAACTGATTGGGCCTGAATGAATGTTAAACCCAATGACGATGGGGTAGAATCTGTTCACAGAAGTCAACGTTTACAAAGAATGCTGGGCCATGGAAACAATGCATTCCATAGTCTCCTACAGTTCTCTTTGTTTCATCAGAAGATCCAGCAGCCTCGGGATAGTTTCTCCCAAAATTGTTTTCATCAACAGCCTCCTAAAATTCTTAGAATTCACAGAATTATTCCCTGAATAAATACCATTACTTCCTTTTATTTATTCAATAAAATGGAAAGAGATGCAGCATGTAAAAGCTGAAAACAAAATGCCTACTAAAATGTCAGGGTACCGGTCAACAGCTGTGCGATGGTAGGCAAATTACTTATTCTTTCACACGGTGTCTTAGTCTTTTCCTTCGTAAAATGGAGATAATCATACTATTTATCCCATAAGGTTAATGTGAGAGACAAGGGTAGTTTTTCCAAATGATGACAAACTACATAAGCCAACAAGATTTCAGATAGTCACACATTTTATGGAAACTTTGAACAGGGATCTTAAGACTTAATGTGATTCTCAGTGTGTGTTACCACAATTAAGGCAGAACTAACTATGTGGTGCTGTGCTGTATTTACATCATCAACGACATCCCTCACAATAGCTTACCCAACTGTCCTCTCTGGGCCCACTTCACAGATGGAAACTCGGAGGAGAAGTGCTTTTCCCAAGAATAGGTGGAGCAAAGTTGACCTCCTTGCTTGCCTGTCTTCAGAGCTCAGGTCTTTGACAATGTCTTACCATTGCCTCCTCACACATGGAGCCTAACTTCATTGCAGGGGACACAGATACTCCTTTTGTAGAGATGTATGTGGAGCAGATCGATTCTCACGGGGATTGTGGGTTTTATTGAGGTCTCACCATGGGCTTGGCATTTTTTTCTGGAGCAAATGCACACCATGTTTTCACAGTATAGAAATGAAGGCAGAGGCTGTGTTGAGCCATTTTTTCCTCCTCCTTGTCATTTAAGGTCAGGATTGGGTATAGCATGTTGAAATATATATTGTTCACAGCCTTTTTCTGTTCACTGAACTTTCCAATTAGTGTCCACTTAAATGGATGCCAGGGAGAATTTCTTACAAGTTATGGTGTCATGTTGAATTGTGGTGATTACGAAGGCTACAGTGACAGGAAAGACTGAAGACATTTTTTTCCCCCTCTCCTTAACATTGCTTGGCAAAACTGGTTGTGAAAAATAACCCTAAAGTTAAAAATTCCCCGATATTGAAGTACATTAAGGCATTTCTTTTTGCCATTTTGTTGCTAAAAGTCCTTCTAATTTAAATGTTCCATTTCCTTGAGTTTTGTTTTTAAGATTATAGTTGTATATGGCCTTCAGGGTAATGTTATATTGATTATCAAAAGTCTCTAGTGCATTTCTGCTCCCGATCTATTTATATATAAAACAAAATAGTGTGGGTTTTCTATCTTTCATTCCAAATGTCATTTGCTGTTAGCTATTTTCTCATACTCAGTTGCTTTCTTTTCCTTTTGTTTATATTATTTTGCATACACTTTCACTTTTGCAAAATTGGTCATAATATGGGATTATACTGTGTTCTGAGGGTGAATTTGAACATTAGGGATGATATTTTATTTTGTGACAGAAAGATTAGGGTTTTTTTTTTCACCTTTAATTCTCCTTCAAAAAAAAAAAAAAAAGAAAGAAAGAAATGCCCCAGTCAATGAATAATTTAAGTCCTTGAATTCTGAAGAACATATTTGACGATTTCATGGTACAGGCATCTTTATTTTATGTCTCCTTCCTGGAGGCATGAGAGGTACCAGGTATTATAATATAAACTCAATCAGTCATGTCCTTTCCTGGGGCTGTGTGGTGATGAGAGTCTCACCTCTATGAGGATTTAATTCATGGACAGGAAGAGAATTCAAGGAAGGCCGCTGTCGCCCTTATTCAATCTCCATTGCTTTTTACTGGCAAGTCTGGGAGCACAGGCATGTAGCTTCCTTTGTATTAAAACTAAAAGAATGAAATTTTCTAGGGTTTCCTATGAAAATATGGTTGTCCAAGAATCACCCGGTTTGGTCAGGGGATTGGAAGGGATTCTCTTGTCTTTTACCCTCTTGGCTCTATTACAGCTTCATGTTAGGAGTAGGGAGATCAGGGAATATTTCAAACCACTTTAATTGTGGTTCCTGGTTCAATTTTATCAAGATCTATGGTGGCATTTCTGGCTTTATCAATGAAAAAGAGCAGGTGAATATTAAAGAAAAGTGATAGATTTGTTCATCAGCTATTCAGAAAGCTATGGTACCAGAGGATCATTTATGATGAATTGTCTTTCTTCTCCAGATTCAAGGCTGTCTCTGGGTGTGGCACTTTTCTAAGGATAGCTAGCTTGTCTTTTAGAAATAGAATACGTTTGTTTGTAAATTTGCTATTTGGAATTTAGGAGCATACAGAAATATTATCAAAAGTATTGATATAATTCTTAGGCTAGCACACTAACACCCATTAAGCCCACAATGCAGTTGTAGGGTGACACTAAAGTTCTAATGAAACCAACAATGATTTACATTTGGAAATAGTTTTGGAGTTTATCTCCAGTATACCCTTGGTTTTAAGATCCAGTGTTTTTCCTCCAACCCCACAAAGTCCGCATGTTCCCCAGTCTGCCTCATAGAAATTTACTTCATCTCATGCCTCGAAACTTCTGCTCTTCATCTATGTGCTGGCTTTCTAAGTTCTTTTTAGAGATCCAGTGTGCCATTTCACTACCAAGTCTAGGTCCTTATTTTTGTTATTTTTTTCCCACCTGAAATGTCCTTCCATCTATTCTTCTTTTGGTTAGCTTCCATTTGTCTTTCAGAGTTGGTCACCTTTCTGCAAAATCTTTCATAGCTTTTTCTTTTCATGCAATAAATTTTCTTAGTACTGTTTATCTTCAAATTGCCCAGGGCCTGCAAGAGTATAGTTAGCCCAAAGAAGGGAGAACTTCCATATTCATTTACAGGTACAACTTCTGTTTTTTTTATCTTTGCTGGTACTTTTGTCCCTGATGAGCACTTGCCCTAGAATGCTCTTCTACTTACCTGACATTCATAGTGAGATTCTACCAGGGACTTGCATTGAAGAAGAGAGGCATCTCCCACATCAATGCTAAGTAACCTCACAGGTGCCCCTACTTTTGGCTCCCATGATTTCAGAACTTATTGGTTTTTTCTTTCAGTTTGTATGCATAGCTCCCTCTTAGAAAAAGAGAAGGCCCTGAAAACACTGTGTCGAAATTGTTTCTGTCCTATAATTTGCAGATACAGAATATGCTCTTCCTTCCCTCTCCAGGGATTCACACTTAATGATGAAACAATGCAGTAGTTTCCTAGGGATGTCATAATAGATTAACACAAAATGGGTAGCTTTATACAACAAAAATTTATTGTCTCACAGTTCTGAAGGCTAGAAATCTGAAATTAAGGTGTCAGCAGGGCCATGATTCAGAGGCTGTAGGAAACAATTATTTCTTTCCTCTTGTAACTTCTGGTGGTTGTGGGCTATCTTTAGTATTCCTTAGCTTATAGATGCATCCCTCCAATCTTTGTCCCTGTCTTTTCACAGCCTTCTCCAATATGATCTGTGTCTCTGTCTGGAGTCCCCTTTCTTATAAAGACAACAGTCATATTGGATTGAGGACCCACCCTAATCCATTATGACTTTATCTTACCTTGTTTATGTCTGCAAAGACCTTATTTCTAAATATGATCATATATTCACAAGTTCCTGATGACATGAATTTTGGGGGACACTATGCAACCCATTAAATGCAGTTTCCTAAAATAAATAAATAAATAAAAGCAGTCTCCTCTTAAGTCTTCAAAATAGAAACATTTTCTTATACCTCTTCCACAAAGTGAGGATAGTTTCCCACCCTCCTGAAGAAGGCTACTTTCAATAGTTCTCAGGTGATTCATCTTCATCAGTGAGGTTCCTCAATACTGTGGAAGTTGAGGAAGCACCCAGAGTGCAAAATTTAAGGAGGTGCTCTTTCTCCATGTTGTACTGGTACAGGGTGGTACTGACACCCTGACGCGAACTCTTATATTTAAATTTTGGGTCTTCCTTCTCTTCCTATCTTCCCCTAGCCCCAGTTTTACTGTACAATAAAAATAGTACACCTATGAAAATTCCTGGCATCTGTCATCAGAAAGAAAAAATAAAATCTAGTTTTGATCTGTGGCATGGCACCCTGAGACAGTATGAAAACTAAAATTTTGGAGTGGTTCCCATATTTGGCACTAAGCTAAGCTCTCTTTATTTCATTTATTCTGATACACTAAGGAGGCACTGTTTTCATATTTTTAAATGCAGAAACAGATAATCTTAACTGTCTTCTATAACAGCTTGCCACAATATCTGATACACAGTAGATGGCCAAAATGTTTATTTGAAAGAGAAAGCCTGGTATTTGGGAAATAAATTGTCCTTTCATCTGACAACTAATCACGGGGCTACTCTCATGTCAGCTGTTGTTATGAACGTCAATATGCAGAGATGAATGAGACGCTATCCTCTCCCTGAGAAGCATAGAGTCCAGTGTGGCAGTTTGCAACTCTAGGATTCAGAAATAGGAACATTAGAGTTCCTTATAGGAGTTTCTCTCAAACTGGCACAAAGCCACGCAACAGCCCTCAATTTCTCACCTTATTGCGTGATTACTCAGAGAGCGGTTTGATTCCTGAGCCCCAAGTGATCCCAGTACTAAACAATGAAAATGCTGTTCCGCAGAACTCTTTCCTTGCCCAATAACTGAGTTGTACTTAAGGGCTGTTTCACAACCTTGACTCATGCTATGTCCCTAACAATAATTTTTTAAAAAGTGAAAGGATTTTAGAACATCTTCCCTCTAAAATCCCTCTGCATTAATTAGACTTAATTGTGTAAAGAGCATTGATAATTAATTTTAAAATTAATAAATTATTAACATTCTAATAAATAATATTTAATATATGCTAATGAGAGCTCATATTTACAAACTGTTCAATTTTTTAACACTGCCTTTATAATTTATTACAAAAATCTAATGAAAATTGCAACCCATGAAAACCTTCACACTTTAATCATGTTTCAATGTAGTCTACATCCCTGGTTTACTTTCTTTTGGGGAAGATGCATTATACTGACTGGGTCATAAAGGGAGAGGAAGTGGGACTTATTTTATGTGCCTGAGGATCTTCCTCTTCAACCCTAGGAGAAGATGTGGAATGACCTTCCTGAATTATTATGTGGTTTCCAAGGATCACAAACTATTCCTTGAACTGTCTGTTTTATATGCCATAGTGGGTCAGCAGTTACCCTGCCTGGCACAGAGAAGATGCTTAACAGATATTTCTTAAATGAAAAAATATGAGACAGCAAACTTGCTACTTAGCCCTGTTCTTTCTTTATATGGGTTTTTCTCCAGTGCTGTTGATTGTGAAATTGGTTGGGCTCCAGTTTAGGAGAGATGGAAGGAAAATATTTACTAGCTTGAGAAAATTTTTAAAGATCTGATATTTTTCATTATATATGATCTGTGTCTCTGTCTGGATTTCCCTATGTAAGATATGTACTAATAATACATATACATACACATTATAACATGGATTGAAATTAAGTGTGTTCATGTAACATTCACATTTCTTAACTGAAGTTTGATATCTGTTAACAATAATGTTCTAAAACACTATTCCAGCATGTTTCTCACAAAAGTAATTTTGTTCCTAACTACTGAACAGAAATAAACACTTTGACATAGAGTAGTATGTAAGAATAGAACATTGACTTTTCCTTTTGCGGGGTTTGGAGGATAACTGGTTTTCATGTTAATACACTTACTTGCAAGGAATAAGCAACTTCATTTCCTTAAAAAAATGTACTTTTATTACTTAGCAGATTCAACCAGTTTTTAATAAGATCACTAAACACTTCTTCTTGTGAAGGTGTTAGACAGATAATAATGGCCTCAAGGAATTTTCCTCAAGCAGTACTTACAGGAAAACATTTGTAGTTACACTTTTTAATAACTGGATAGGATTTTCTCACCACCTACCCCAAGGCCTAGAAATATTTTGAATAAAGCCACAAGATTGACTTTACCTTTCTCATCAACACCTATTGATGAGAAGACATGCCAGAAAGTAGAAAGGCAAAAAGACTGTTTTGTCACCAATCAGTGATGTTCCAATCTAAGCCTAAGTAGTCTGGTATATAAAGCACATAAGTTACTGCTGGTGATTGATGGGGTTGTTTTTCAAGTGCTAAACTGTAAAACTATTTTATATTGATGAAAGATATGGTAATTTTATCCCACTGATTTGGGAAAAATAGTCTAAAAAATAAACTCTGAACTTGCAGAATTAGTTTGGTGGAAATGAAGAAAACAACTCAGGATATTAAGTATTAAAAAATTCATGCTCTGAATCTTGAAGCAATTGTAAAAATGTATTCATATTCCTAGGCAGTATGTCTTTCTTTTTCTTATATAATGAGATATACCAAGTTTAAATGGGTTAAGTAAAACCCCCCACTTCCAAATGTGTGTTCATCTTCTCGTTTACTGTTAGAAAGTCTAGCAAAAGCAATTTTGTGTTTTGAGACACCTCTCAGATCCACTGTGGATACTGCCAAGAATTAAGAGGAAGAGGAAGGTGACAATTTGACTGGGAGTTGCTATCACTTGCTGGGGAGGCAGTAGTGATTGCTATTCCTTTTATAAAACTGGACATAATCAAAGCCTGTTCCCTGTTCTTCCACCTTCTGTTCTGGTATTCCTGGGGTGCAGTGAAGAACTCAGGAAAGCACTTGAACTATTTGAGTGTTAGTTGTTTTGTATCTTTAAAATAGCTCTATCCTTAAATCCTTATTTTGAGGAGTTATTGAAGATTTTATGGTATCAAAATAACTTGTTAGAATGCAAACACTCCAGGGATATCATAACTCCTCTTTTTTTTTCTTTTTTCTTGAGCTTATTCGTCCCTAGGTAGAGCCAAAACAGCAAGGATGATTTTTATCTCATTTTGCCTTAATACTTCTCGAATGACTATTTAATAGGGACTGTGATCTCCGTTCTCTAAGGCATTTGGTTTAGGCAATAGTGGGTGGGCCAGGGACTTAATTTGTGAATATGTGAAAAGAAAGAATAATACAACAGGGAAAGCTGGAGGTTGTCTTTTTATTAGTCAGCTTTTTGTTTCTGTAATGAAATGCCTGAGGCAAGCTACTTTACAAATAAAAGAGGTTTTGGGTCAGGGTTCTGGAGCTATAAGGTCCAAAAAGAATGGTACAGGTTCTGGAAAGGGCTACCACATTGTGCTTGGAGCACATGTATATGTCTCTGTATCTGTGCGGTCTCCATTCCTCTCTTTAGAAAGCCACAGGATTCAATTATGAAGGCTCCACCCAAATTACTTCTTCTAACTTAGTCCCTTCCCAAAGGTTCTATTTGTAAACAAAATAGGGGGATTATATATGCACAATGTGGTAGCCCTTGCCAGAACCTACACTGTGCTTTGTGGACCTTTAATTTCCAGGACCCTGAACCCAAATCTATTTTATTTGTAAAATAGCCTGCCTTAAGTATGTCATTTACAGAAACAAACAAACAACAACGAAAAAAACTTACTAGTACAAGGTACCCTCCACTTTATCAAAGGAAATTAAGTGTTCATCCTCTTAATACTATTAACAGAAGGCAATGAGGATTAAATTCCTGCAGTATTTTGGGGAGGACAAACCATATTTGACCAATAGCACCTGTCAATCCTTCAAATTCAAATGCTTAACAATATTGTATTGAACAAGCAAACTAGTTGACTGTGTGATTTTTGATCCCTGAGCTACTTATTTACAAACTTTCCAACATACAGATTAAAAAAAGAACACATTTACATTATTATTGTAAATTATAAGAATTTTCTTCTTTTTTTCTAATTTACTAGAATATTTCTAATATAACTGGAATTTTGCCTCTAAATATTTTTGACCCTCCTCAGAGAAGTATCTAAATGTTCATGAACCACTTATTACCACTGACACTTTTTTTTTTTTTCTGGAGGAGCAGAAATTGATGTCCCTTGTGGGAGAAAACAATACTAGTCCCTATTTCTGAGACTCCGACTGCCAATCAATGCATCAAGAAATCTGCCATGTATGGTTCTGTATATCTTTCTGCCATGAATCTCAAGTTGATTTTTTCCAGTGATAATAACTTCATAAGTGGTAAAATCTCTTTCAGTTCAGAGGCCTTCATTTTGCTATGACCCTTGAAATATACTCACGTTACTAAAACTAATCATGGTAGTAACAATTAAATTTTCCACAGTATGTGGGGGAAGATCAGTACACTCAACACATCCATAGCTGTGATGAGTAGAAATACTCTTGCTTCAAAACCCCTTCCATTCTTATAATTAGGTTTCCTCTCAGGGGCTATTGTTCCAAGTTAGGGTTTGCATTTGGCCCCACCCTTGCAAGTACATCAATTTGTTTTAATATCTTTGGAGGTCAGTCGAAAGGGATCAGTCCCATTTCCTCTGTAAATCCTACTTGTCATTTATTACATTGCCATAAATAGTTACAATTAAGATGCAAAGTTAGTAATCTGGTTGAATCTAACTGTTAAATGAAAATACATAAATACATTAGAAAGTCATGATAGAAGTCCATGAGTGTCTGAGTTCTGAGTCCATTCTGTGCCCTGTGATACTTGACACAGAAAGAAGATTTCAAAGCAGTTACCAGGGGCAAGAGAAGTGTGTTCGGGTTTGGCCAGGGAAGGTAAGGTCTGTGATAAGGGTGGGGAGGCCTGCTGAATACAAACAACAGACTGGAGAAATATCACCAGTGGGGATGATTATGTATCACAAGAGAAAGAGAAACGATTATTAAAAATAAGAGCATGGCAATTTCAGAAAAACTGAGAGGGCTTCAGAATCTGATTTCCCTTCATACTTTTTCCCTGAGGCCAGTAATACAAATGAGCATTTAAAAATTTTTCCAAAACTATTTTTAGTGGTTATTTTTAATGATTTTAATTCCTAATTAGATTTTAACATTAGTCCTAAAGAAATTACAGTTTCTCTGAGATTAAAAAAAATATGCTATTAATTAACTATTTTTGAATATATTAGCTATATTTTGGAGGGATGTTGAAATTTCTCCCCATTCCCATTCCCAAATATTTCCCCCTGTAAGTATCCACTGTGTGTGTCTTGCATATGTAGAATTTTTACTTTTTAATTGGGGTTAATTAGCAAAAAAGTTAAGTGCATTCCATTATGGAATAAAGGGACTTAACATGATCTCAACATTGCACCCACACATAGTAGACTGGTGATTATCAAAACTTACTCCTTGATTGATGGACAGAGAAGGGGGAGGAGGCACAGAGTGTGAGCAGTAGAACAAGGTGTCCAATTCATGATCACTAAAACTGGTAAAGCATTCCCAACAGGAGTACAGATTAGAGTAACAGGGAATCCAGTATTTCCCTATATAATATGTCGTGGTTCAGGTAGGCAGTCCTGAGACAACCAATTGCAAGGGACTACAGAAAAGAACCAGTCATGAGCCAGTTCTGGAAGGACCTGAAGAGAGAGAGTGAGCCTATAGAATAAAGTAGGAAGGATCTCTATAATTACAGCTGAGAGAGTAAAGACTTGAAAATACCAAGTCATCTGTAAAGTTCTCCATAGATTCTGGAGTTATTTTCCCCAGGGATTTATTTCTTAGACTCTAAAACTTGGAGATTCCATTTTGCTAGAGTACAGTCATCCCATCTCTGCACTGTTAGAACCTTCTGATTTAAAGCAGAAAGCTTACCTTCTTGTGACTCTTCCCCTACTCCAGTAGATGGTTGTTTAGTTTTTCAAAAGACTGATTAATAAATAATATTTGAGTTTAGGACCATGTTAATGCTTCATACATATTATCTCATTTAATTTTAAAATCTTAAAACCTTTTACATAGTAGGAAACTAAAATGGAGGAACTAGGATTTAAAAGCTCTTGGTGCTTGAGGTTTTTATATATGAAAATACTCTGTATGCTTCCCCTAAAAAAGCAAGCAGCCAGTTTCTTACCTGACCTTCCTCACAATTGTACAACTAAAAAAGTGTTTGACATTTGACATTTTGGAGGCTTCCTTTCATATTTATTTTAATATGTTGATAATATGCAGACATTACTTAGTAAAACTGATTTTTAAGGAGGTTTTTAGGGGATGATGGTATATAACTATATAATCCTCAGTTTACAATAGATCTTGGTTTCAATCGAGTTTTTTATAATATCAGATATGTGATATGTGTCC
Organism: Marmota flaviventris; assembly: GCF_047511675.1. Classification (NCBI taxonomy): domain Eukaryota; kingdom Metazoa; phylum Chordata; class Mammalia; order Rodentia; family Sciuridae; genus Marmota; species Marmota flaviventris. Next base: position 90,934,017 of record NC_092508.1, read on the forward strand.
TAAGGGAAATCACTCATTTTCTCTAAGTCACGTGTTCCTCATCTGTACATTTAGGATAAAAAATAAAATAGGGTTACTTTGTGTAAATGAGATTGTGTATATAAGGAGGCATGATCCCTGCTACCTGGAGCTGAAAGCCCAGAAGATGAATAAACAAACTGAAGAACCAATAAAACCAAGTCAAAAATAAAAACCATACCAATAAAAGCAAAAATTAATTATAATGTTATAATAAATTATAATAGACTTTGTTAATGATTTCACTTGAGACATAAAGATGGCAAAGGATGTTGTTACAGTCAGCTTTTTCATTGCTATGACCAAAAGACCTGACAAGAACAATTTTAAAGAAAGAAAAGTTTATTTGGGGCGCAGTTTCAAAGGTTCACTCCTAGGTCAGATAATTCTATAGCCTTCTTGTCTTGTGATCTTTCACCAGAATTGCCCGTTAGTCTTCTCTTACAACATTCTAAAGCTTTTCCAGCTTGTATCTCTAAACTTTTCAAATCTCTTCCCGTATATAAACCAGCTCCAGATGCCTCTGAACGTCCCGGTCGGATTAGTCACAGTAACATGCCAATTTCAGTTTTACCCAGCCTCTTTGTTGCTGTGACCAAAAAATCTGACAAGAACAATCAGAAGACAAAATTTACTTGGGACTCATGGTTTCAGAGGTTCAGTCCATGGTCAGCTGACCTCATAGCTCTGAACCCATGATGAGGCAGAACTCATGGGAGAAGTGTATAACTAGGGAAAACAGCTCAGAGCATGGCATCAAGAAAACAGATTCGGCTCTGCTCCCCAGGGACAAAATATAAACCCCCAAAGCATGCCCTACCTGCTTGTAGTTACCATCCAGCTAATTCATATCAGTAGATTAATTCACTGATTAGGCCTCACCTCATAATCTAATCAATCCAAGTCTGAAAATACTTGCATTTCTCATACACCTCATATCTAAATTATAACAGTTACAGTTGATTTAGACTCAGATTTTTATCTTAAAGGCAAGATAAGCCTTTAAAGATTTTAAGAAAAAGAGTGACCACAGAGATTTTTACTTTAAATTCATCGATCAGCCACCTGTGTACAGTGGATTGGAGGAAGGAGGAGGGCAAAAAGATTAAATGCTAGTGAGAATAAGATTTCACTAAAATTGAAAAAAGATGTGGATGGAGTCAAGTAATATTTTGGAAGTTGATTTGCCTTAACGTTCAGATGAATTGGATATAGAAGAGTTAAGGGAAAATGTCAGTTTATTAAGGATGACTAGATTTAACAGTTAACACTGAAATTTTAGAGATGAGCAATTAGGTGTGGAGAAGAAATGACCAAGAGTTAATTTTTTACTATCTAAATCTTAGGAGTATTTGAAATGCCTAAGCAGGTGTATAGACAGGCAGCAGGCAATCATATCTGAGGTTTGTACTAGATGCATACATTTGGGAAGCACCAGAATTTGTATGGTTTTCTATCTGCAGGAAAGAACAAAGGAGTATGTAGAGAAATATGTGAAAAATGAACCTAAAGAAAGCCAATATTAGAAGTAGAGGAGCTGTTTTTAAAAAATTTTAAGAATGACAAAGTATGTGAAAATTTACTGTCTATATGGCATAATTTTACACTTCAATAGAGAGTTTAATTTTCTACTATTTCTTATTTAGTTGCATCTTATTTTTCTAATGGGAAGAACATTTCTGAATAGAGATTATGGTTCCTTCACCTTGGTGTTTATATTACAAAATTCCAAGATGTATTTTTGATTGATTTACAGAAAAAAGTGATAAAATAAAAACTTGAGTTTCAGAGCCTTGAAAGTCATCTTGTTTTCCATATTAAATTCTTATGGTATCTAGTAGGTCATTAGGAAGATTTGAGCCCATCTCTTTGCATAAGAGTGATGAAAACTTTTCATAGCAAACCATTTTCTTCCTTGTCTACTTAAATTAGATATCTTATTTGTTAGTAGATTAAGGCCATTCAATTGCAATAAAGACTCTAAATCAGAGGTTGACAAAATAGGTAAGTATCTGATTATGTTTCTGGACCTATTCAATGGCTAATCAAAATCATAATCTTCACTTGATTACATTTAAGAGAGTAAAACTTCAGTTTTGCATCAGTTAATCATGAAACGAAAAAATCTGTTAAAATACCTCATAGCCCTGATACCACTTGCCCACAGGTACAGTAATTACTGAAGGCAAAACGAATAGAGATAGTGGTTTTATTTCTAAGAGAATTTTAGTTTTAACACTTAAATTATGGTTGATACACAAAAATCCACATACTAAATGAAAGTGGTTTCATAGAAGTTGACACTTAGGTTTAAAAGTAAAATATATAGGTAATTGTATGTATCAACTGAACTTGGTGATGTTCTCACCTCTGACATTTTATCAACTTAATTTGGGAAACTAGAAATTCACAGAATGAGTTTTTTGACCAAAAAGAAAATAGCTTCGTTCTTTCAGGTACTGTATTTATTGTACCTCTCTGAGTTAGTTCATGTAAGTTTTAAGGTGTATATGTTCTTCCTCAGACTCTTAATGTTATTGAAAAGTGATTATAAGTATTATTGCTTTTCTTAACATTTATCATTATTTTAATATAATAAATACAAAGCAACAATGTCTCATAATCAGGCTTTCTAGAGAATCACAGTTGACATGAAACAAATAAGGAAGAATACATGTGTACTGGTAGAACACGTGAATAATACCAGGAGGTAGAATGTGAGAAGTAAAAGTCTTCCTCCCTCATCCCACCCCTCCTTATTGAAGATTGCCATTTTTAAATAGTGCATATATATATATATAGCTTCCAAAATATATAAGCAGATATTCAGATATGATGGTGCTGCAACCTCATAAACTCATTGTAAGTTAAAAGGATTTTAAGTTAAAAATGTATTATGGATATTGTGAATGGGGTGGTTGTCCTGATTTCCCTTTCAGAGGGTTTGTCACTGATATATAGGAATGCCTTAGACTTACGAGTGTTGATTTTATATCCCTCCACTTTGCTGAATTCATTTACTAGTTCTAGAAGTTTTTTGGCAGAACCTTTTGGGTCCATTAGGTATAGTATCATGTCATCGCAAATAGTGCTAATTTCAGTTCTTCTTTTCCTATCATGTAGTTGACTGGGATCTGTGGAAGGCTGCCACTGCCTAGCATCTCCAGATTATTGTATCACATAGGACTAGCCCAGCAAAACATCAAAAGTCAAAATTCAAGTAGTATCTACTGAATGTGTATCACTTTTGGACCATTTTAAAGTTGAAAAATTACAAATTGAACCATCATAAGTTTGGAACCATCTGTAGGCATATATTCATTCTTTGTCCTACAAATATGTATTAAACATTTGTTATATGTAGTGATATATGCACCAATAAATATGTTTGTATATATAAATCTTACTGATGTTACCTGCACATCAAAGATAATAGGTAGAGGGCTGGAAAATAGCTCAGTTAGTAGAGTGCTTGCCTAGCATATATAGGACCCTGCTTTCAATCCCCAGCACCACTATGAGTGGGGGAAAAAAATAAAGGTATTAGGTAGACAAGCTTATATAATTTTTCATCTACTTTAAATGTTTTTCTTAACTTTTCCCTCTTCCTTTCTGCATTTTTGTATTTGCAAATGACAGGTGATATAACAGACACTATTATTTTCTAATTATTTCAATAAATGTATCTGTAGATTTTAATTTTAAATATTATTTTTAATACCTGTTATAAAATTAAGGCTATTATAGGGATTCTGGAACCCAAATACCTAAGATCAAGATCAGTTTTACAACTTTACACTTGTGTGAGCTTGAACAAGTTTCTCTGAGTTTTTGTGAACTGATTTCCTTGTCTGTAAAATGGGGATAACAAGTGGATATGGTGGTGTACCCCTACAATCCTAGCAACTCAAGAGTCAGCTGAGGCAGGAGGATCGGAAATTTGAGGCCAGTCTCAGGAATTTAGCAAGACCCTGTCTCAAAATAAAAAATAAAAAGGGTTGGAGATATATGTAGCTCAGTGTTAGAGCTCTTCTGGATTAAATCCCCTATTTTAAAGGGGGAAAAATTAAGGTAACAGTGTTTCTGACCCCAGAAGTCTAAATGAGAGATTAAAAAATGACTTGGCAGACATCAAGTCTATTGCTATTTTCCTTTTCATATCTCTTGCTAAAGATCTTTTTCTGTTGTTATTTTAAAATACATATAATGAGTTCAATTTGTTAATTGCTATAATGACTTTCTGTTTCCTTTTGGCCTGTTCCGCAGTTTTTGCTTTTGGGAAAATTTCTCCATAAAACAAAACCATTTTCCTACTTATCAATTCACCTAATTACCAGTTTGCCTCAAAGAACACCTTCCCCTAAGTGTTTTTAAGTCCATTCAATATCTTCCAATTTTAGTCATATTTTAAAAATAAATGTATGGATAATCCTTACAAATAATAAGGATTATCCATATATTTATTTTTAAAATATGATAAATGGTAGAACTTTGGGATCTCTCTAATCTTACAGTCTAAATTACAAATAATTGTAAGGATTAAAAATGATAAAATTTACAGCATTTTGTACATTAAAGAATTGTTTTGCATCCCATGAGTACATCTTCCTATTTTCCTCCATTTTTGTGACTTCTTAACAAACTTTTTTTCTAAAGAACATTTCATTAAAATAGAATATATCCCCAAACAATTACTTATCATTGAAGTATTTCATGTAAAATATATAATTTTTGAAATGTCTGAATCATAATTTATTATAATGCAGTCCTAACCAAAATAACAGGCAAAATGGAATATTTATGTTTCCATTTTGAAAAAGTAGTACAATTTAACCCACAATTTTGGGTATATAGATAATCTCTTTATATTATTAAATTTTATAATCCAGTATTCTAGGAATTAGACGTCAGATCTTTTAAAAAAAAACTGAAATTATAATCTATTTCCTCACTTCTTAGATAATATCTTTGATTAATTGCAATTTCTTTCTGAACAGAATCTAGTATTTGGTTGATTTATAAACATTTAACATATACACTAGAAAAAATGAGTATAAAGACACCAATCACAGAGAATGGAATATAAAAGATCCTTCATAAAGCTATCAGATTTAATAAATAGCTGTTACTAGAATGAGAATGGGTTTCTGAAAAAAATTGATAAAAATGTTCTAAAGCTTGCAAGTCAATAAAATAGAAAAATATGCTTCCTAAAATTCATACACTATCACCATTCATGAAATGTTGCAAAAATAAGATTTTGTGTATTTGTAGTCTGTATTTGTGAGTCCCTTTGTAAAAACTGATGATAAAAATCCATGATATAACATTAAATGTAATAAGAAAAACATTCCAAAGAGACTGCAAAGTAGACATTAAATTTAGACAAAGGTATACATTTAGTCAATAGGGTATAGTTTTAATTTTTTAAACAGCTTATTTTTATAGTACATTAGGAAATGGGCTTTCTTAAAGCCAGACTGTCAAAGAATGTCTCATTGAAATTTGTTAATGACCAATTCAAGGATCCATTCGCGGCTAAGTATCTGTTAAGATCCTTAACAGACTTGTCTGTTTTATTCACAGCTATTCAGTATCTGGAAAAGTGTCTGAGACAACAGGGGCTCCTTAGACACTTACAGAATGAATGTTCATCACCATGTTAATATTTTCCCAGGCCAAACTTAATACAGCAAAATTAAACATGATAGAACTTTGGTATCTCTCTAATCTTACAGTCTGAATATTAAAGTTGATCCAAATAAATATATAAGGAAAACTTGATCCTACTATTTGTCAATTTCTGAACAAAGACAGGATACATATTCATGAAAAGTGAAATTTTATGAAGGAGTGCTGTCTTATAAAACCAAGCTCTGGTGTGAAGGCACAGAGATTGGTGTATTACTAAAAACACAACAGGGCTAACACGTACTTGTTATGTGTTAAGGGACCACAGGGCTAACACGTATTTGTTCCCTAATAACTGTCAAAGCTCATCTGATAGAATTAACCTTTAAATAAGATTTGATCTCCTTTAAACAGTCCATTTTTACTTCCAAATTCTATGAAAACTGTATCTTTATTAATTTATGCCAACGCAGAGCTAATCCCTATATATTGAACCTATTCCACTTTTCTGGAAGAATTGGGTTTTATTATGATGATATTGGTATATATCAAAGAGTATTATAAGAAATGTGCCTAGAATATTGTAATTGTGAGGGGTTTTTCTTTTTCTTTTTTTTTTTGTACTGAGGATTGAACCCAGAGTTGCTTTACTACTGAGCTATATCCCTACTCCTTTTTAATATTTTATTTTGAGCAGGGTCTTCCTGAGCTGATGAAGCTAGCCTCTAACTTGTGATCCTCTTGCCTTAGCTTCCAGTCTCGGAATAATAGGTGAGAATCCCTCCACCCAGCTTGTGAGTTTTTTTTTTAATTGATAACCTTTATTTCATTACAGGAGTATATTTTCTTTCAAATTTCATGTCAGGATTAGATACTTTTATTTAATGGAGTTCGTACATTTTCTAATGGATCAATTGACTGTGTTTACAATTTTTTGTGGTCTGTTAAAAGCTTATAGATAGAGGAGGAAGATGGCCGCTGCGCACGGGGGTTGCTGAAGTGCTGAGCGTGGTACTCAGAGCAGCGGCTTTAATTGAGATTTCGCACAGCGTGTAAGAACCCCTTTCACCGTTAATCTGTAGCGGACCACTTTGCCAAGAAGCAGGAAGAACAAAGAGATCGAAAAAGAGACGTTTGGCTCCCGGACGCTTTGCCGCCCAGAGCCGCGGGTGCTTTGCTCCCATCTGCTTCCTCTTTCGCTTCGCTCCGGGCAGAAAAGGTGAATGTGTAATCAGCAGTGGATTGTAAGTACCCTAGGCAAAGAAAGCTCAGTGCGCCCTGCCTTTTTTTTTTTTTTTTTTTGAATATTTTTTATACAGGGAGAGTTTGTGGATTGGGATCGTTGGCTGGGCTGCGGTTTCTGTGCCGAAAATCCACTCCGCGGGAGCCGCCATTTGCTTTCTGCCAGCTGTCTTGATGGCTATGGCTACATTGTCCGGCAGCTGCACCTAGAGGTTGGAGCTGGGCTGCGTGCCGAGCCCTGTCTTCCAAAGGCTGGACCGCAGCCTTGAGCGCCTGGGTCGCCTGTTCGCCGCTGCATCCTCGGGCAGAGCCTGCTCTGGGGTCGTTCTGCATGCCCCTGCGAGGGGACCCGTGCTTCAGAGGAGGGAGCTGGAGAGCCGCGGCGGCAGCCGCTTGGGCCCTGGGGGCTGGGCACCGGTTCTTTGGCGCAGCTAAGGTCGCGGACGAGCGCGGCGCCCCTGAGCGTGGCCCCGGGGAAGAGGCGACAGCGGCAGGGTTTAATTTCTAGAAATCTGGACTGGAAACAGAAGCAGCAGTTTGTATAATCCCAAGAACTTGCTTATGCCAGGAAGCTGTAAGGGCAACATGAATATCATTGAGGAGATCTAACATGGCAGCGGGCGGGGAGAGATCAAGTCTCTGACCTCTTCAACTGCGCGCGCATAGGGAGCTGTAAATTGTATAAATGCTGGTTGCTCAGGATCACTAGGCAATTCTGAGCTGACGTGGATCTGGGGCGTACAGTCTGGGCCCCTCAGAACACACACACCGAGCCCGGATCGGCTGCATCCAAGCTCCGGTTCGCCTGCTTCTCGTGACTCAGCACTAACAATCCCGCTGAAATAACTGGTTGGCCCTTATGAACTTTCAGAGGTAAAAACCAACCAAGCCTTCATAGGCAGTGGCCACAGGATTGAAACGGGGATTGGGAGAGACAGTCAGGACCCACCCGTTGCACTGGTCACCCGGCAAAGGGAACGAATGGTCACCATTTACATGTGATACCACCTTGGCAGAGAACTGACGTCACGGGCGGAGGAGATAACTGCATTGAAACCAGCGCGACAGGGCTCCCAGGAGCAGCAGACATGGCGTGTAGCCAGTATTGTGGTGAGTGTCACAGGTGAGCGTGGCCTGGCTTGAGGAAACACAAGAGAAGGCCCTAGGCACTCAGGATTGGAGACCCGCCCAGTCTGTGAGGAAGAGCTGCTACACAGTGATTGGTTCCCACTTAGTGAGAGAAGAAGCTTGACCCAGTGGGCACAGCTCCACCTACTGGAAGAGAAATTAATCGAACTCTATGACTGCATTTATTATTATTATTATTATCATTTTTTTCTTTTTCTTTCATTTTCAATTTTTTATTGTTGTTCTTTAACTTTTTTAATATTTCTATTTTTTAAAAAATTTTTTAATTATTATAATAATTTTTTTAATTTTAATTTTCATTATTTTTATTATCATTATTATTTTTGTAACATTTTTTTTTCTTTTCTTTCTTTATTTTCTAACTTTTTTTGTGTGTTTTGTTTTTGTTTCTTTTGTCTTTTCATTTCTTTTCAATTTTCTTATTCCCCCTTCCTTGAATTCTACCTGCCTACTCTCATTCTCTTTAGTGACTTCTTCCCTTCCCTTCTAATATCTTTCCTCCCAAGCATCAAATAAATTTATAAGAGTAAACAGTAACTCAGCAGTCAAGCAGAACAAGAAGTAACATGAGCAGCATAAAAAAGCAAGGAAGAAAAGGGGTACAAACAATGAAGGACAGCCTAAATATTCAGGAGGACCTAGAGTCAGCAAAAAATGGTCATATAAAGAACTCAAGGAACACCTTAGACAGATGGAATGGAACCTTAAAGAGCATACGAGACAGCAAATCCAAACAGTGAAAGAACACTTTGAAAATCAATTACATAAACAGATAAAAGAAGAAGTTAAGCATCTTTATCAGGAGATAGAGATTATAAAAAAAAATCAAACAATAATTCTAGAAATGAAGGAAACGATAAACCAAATTAAAAACTCAATTGAGAGTATCACTAACAGAGTGGAGCAAGTAGAAGCCAGAACGTCAGATAATGAAGACAAAATATATTATCTTGAAAAGAGCCTAGCCAACTCAGAAAGGCTGGTTAAAAATCATGAGAGAAACATCCAAGCGATATGGGATAACATAAAAAAACCAAACCTACGAGTCATCGGGATAGAAGAAGGTACAGAGATTCAAACCAAGGGAATGAGTAGCCTGCTGAATGAAATAACTACAGAAAACTTTCCAGAAATAAAAAAGGGAATGGATATACAAATTTTAGATGCATACAGGACACCGAGCACACAAAATCACAGTAGACCAATGCCAAGACACATTGTTATGAAGATATCCAATATACAGAACAAAGAGAAAATATTAAAAGCTACAAGAGAAAGGAGGCAGATTACATTCAGGGGTAAACCAATAAGGTTAACAACGGATTTTTCATCACAGACGCTGAAAGCGAGAAGATTCTGGAACAACGTATTTCAAACACTGAAAGACAATGGATGCCAACCAAGAATTCTGTATCCAGCAAAATTAAGCTTCAGGTACGACAACGAAATAAAAATCTTTCATGATAAACAAAAGCTAAAAGAATTTGCAGCCAGAAAACCAGCATTGCAAAGCATCTTGAGCAAAACACTACATGAGGAAGAAATGAAAAACAATAACCAAAACCATCAGTGGGAAGTGCCTCTATAAAAACAGAGGGCGGGGGGAAAGCTAACCATGGAGAAACAAACTAAATTAAATAAAAAAAAAGAAGATAAATAATCAAACATGGCTGGAAGTACAAACCATATATCAATAGTAACTCTAAACGTTAATGGCTTAAACTCTCCAATAAAGTGACATAGGCTGGTAACATGGATTAAAAAAACAAATCCAACAATATGCTGCCTCCAGGAGACACATCTGATTGCAAAAGACATACACAGGCTGAAGGTGAAAGGTTGGGAAAAAATATACCACGCACACGGTCCTCGTAAGCAAGCAGGGGTGGCCATCCTCATATCGAATAAAATCGACTTCAAGACTAAGTTAATCAAAAGGGATAAGGAAGGACATTATATACTGTTAAAAGGAACTATTCACCAACAAGACATAACAATTATCAATATTTATGCACCAAATAATGGTGCTGCGACATTCATAAAACAAATTCTCCTCAAGTTCAAGAATCAAATAGACCACAACACAATAATTATGGGTGACTTCAACACACCTCTCTCACCATTTGACAGATCCTCCAAACAAAAGTTGAATAAAGAAACTATAGAACTCAATATCACAATCAACAACCTAGACTTAACTGACATATATAGAATATATCTACCATCATCAAGTGGATATACTTTTTTCTCGGCAGCACATGGATCCTTCTCAAAAATAGACCATATATTATGCCATAGGGCAACCCTCAGTAAATATACAGGGGTGGAGATAATACCATGCATTTTATCTGATCATAATGGAATGAAACTGGAAATCAATGATAAAAGAAGGAAAGAAAAATCCTACATCACATGGAAAATGAACAATATGTTACTGAATGATCAATGGGTTACAGAAGACATAAAGGAGGAAATCAAAAAATTCTTAGAGATAAATGAAAATACAGACACAACATATCGGAATCTATGGGACACAATGAAAGCAGTTTTAAGAGGGAAATTCATCGCCTGAAGGTCATTCCTCAAAAAAAGGAAAAACCAACAAATAAATGAGCTCACACTTCATCTCAAAGCCCTAGAAAAGGAATAGCAAAACAACAGAAATGTAGCAGAAGGCAAGAAATAATTAAAATCAGAGCGGAAATCAACGAAATTGAAACAAAAGAAACTATTGAAAAAATTAACAAAACTAAAAGTTGGTTCTTTGAAAAAATAAATAAGATCGACAGACCCTTAGCCATGCTAACGAAGAGAAGAAGAGAGAGAACTCAAATTACTAACATAGGGGATGAAAAAGGCAATATCACAACAGACGCTACAGAAATACAGAAGACAATTAGAAATTATTTTGAAAACCTATATTTCCAATAAAATAGAAGATAGTGAAGACATCGATAAATTCCTTAAGTCATATGATTTGCCCAGACTGAGTCAGGAGGATACTCACAACTTAAACAGACCAATATCAATAGATGAAATAGAAGAAGCAATCAAAAGACTTCCAACCAAGTAAAGCCCAGGACCGGATGGGTATACAGCGGAGTTTTACAAAACCTTTAAGGAAGAATTAATACCAATACTTTTCAAGCTATTTCAGGAAATAGAAAAAGAGGGAGCTCTGCCAAATTCATTCTATGAGGCCAACATCACCCTGTTTCCGAAACCAGACAAAGACACCTTAAAGAAAGAAAACTACAGACCAATATCTCTGATGAACCTAGATGCAAAAATCCTCAATAAAATTCTGGTGAATCGGATACAAAGGCACATCAAAAAAATTGTGCACCATGATCAAGTAGGATTCATCCCTGGGATGCAAGGATGGTTCAATATACGGAAATCAATAAATGTTATTCACCACATCAATAGACTTAAAGATAAGAACCATATGATCATCTCAATAGATGCAGAAAAAGCATTCGACAAAGTACAGCATCCCTTTATGTTCAAAACATTAGAAAAACTAGGAATAACAGGAACTTACCTCGACATAGTAAAAGCTATCTATGCTAAGCCTCAGACTAGCATCATTCTCAATGGAGAAAAATTGAAGGCATTCCCCCTAAAATCTGGAACAAGACAGGGATGCCCTCTATCACCACTTCTATTCAATATAGTTCTTGAAACACTGGACAGAGCAATTAGACAGACGAAAGAAATTAAAGGCATAAAAATAGGAAAGGAAGAACTTAAATTGTCACTATTTGCAGATGACATGATTCTATACCTAGAAGACCCAAAAGGGTCTACAAAAAAACTACTAGAACTAATCAATGAATTCAGCAAAGTGGCAGGATATAAAATCAACACACATAAATCAAAGGCATTTCTGTATATCAGCGACAAAACCTCTAAAACGGAAATGAGGAAAAACAATCCATTCACAATATCCTCAAAAAAAAATAAAATACTTGGGAATCAACCTAACAAAAGAGGTGAAGGACTTATATAATGAAAACTACAAAACCCTAAAAAGAGAAGTAGAAGAAGATATTAGAAGATGGAAAAATATACCCTGTTCATGGATAGGCAGAACTAAGATCATCAAAATGGCGATATTACCAAAAGTTCTCTATAGGTTTAATGCAATGCCAATCAAAATCCCAACGGCATTTCTTGTAGAAATAGATAAAGCAATCATGAAATTCATATGGAAAAATAAAAGACCAAGAATAGCAAAAGCAATTCTAAGCAGGACGTGTGAATCAGGTGGTATAGCGATACCGGATTTAAGACTATATTACAGAGCAATAGTAACAAAAACAGCATGGTACTGGTACCAAAACAGGCGGGTGGACCAATGGTACAGAATAGAGGACACAGAGACTAATCCACAAAGCTACAGCTATCTTATATTTGATAAAGGAGCTAAAAGCATGCAATGGAGGAAGGATAGCATCTTCAACAAATGGTGTTGGGAAAACTGGAAATCCATATGCAACAAAATGAAACTGAATCCCCTCCTCTCGCCATGCACAAAAGTTAACTCAAAGTGGATCAAGGAGCTAGATATCAAATCAGAGACTCTACGTCTGATAGAAGAAAAAGTTGGCTCCGATCTACATATTGTGGGGTCGGGCTCCAAATTTCTTAATAGGACACCCATAGCACAAAAGTTAATAACAAGAATCAACAAATGGGACCTACTTAAACTGAAAAGTTTTTTCTCAGCAAGAGAAACAATAAGAGAGGTAAATAGGGAGCCTACATCATGGGAACAAATTTTTACTCCTCACACTTCAGATAGAGCCCTAATATCCAGAGTATACAAAGAACTCAAAAAATTAAGCAATAAGAAAACAAATAACCCAATCAACAAATGGGCCAAGGACCTGAACAGACACTTCTCAGAGGAGGACATACAATCAATCAACAAGTACATGAAAAAATGCTCACTATCTCTAGCAGTCAGAGAAATGCAAATCAAAACCACCCTAAGATACCATCTCACTCCAGTAAGATTGGCAGCCATTATGAAGTCAAACAACAACAAGTGCTGGAGAGGATGTGGGGAAAAGGGTACTCTTGTACATTGCTGGTGGGACTGCAAACTGGTGCGGCCAATTTGGAAAGCAGTATGGAGATTCCTGGGAAAGCTGGGAATGGAACCACCATTTGACCCAGCTATTGCCCTTCTCGGACTATTCCCTGAAGACCTTAAAAGAGCGTACTACAGTGATACTGCTACATCGATGTTCATAGCAGCACAATTCACAATCGTTAGACTGTGGAACCAACCCAGATGCCCTTCAATAGATGAATGGATAAAATAAATGTGGCATTTATACACAATGGAGTATTATACAGCACTAAAAAACGACAAAATCATGAAATTTGCAGGGAAATGGATGGCACTAGAGCAGATTATGCTTAGTGAAGCTAGCCAATCCCTAAAAAACAAATACCAAATGTCTTCTTTGATATAATGAGAGCAACTAAGAACAAAGCAGGGAGGAAGAGCAGGAAGAAAAGATTGACATTAAACAGATACATGAGGTGGGAGGGAAAGGGAGAGAAAAGGGAAATTGCATGGTAATGGAGGGAGATCCTCATTGTTATACAAAATTACATATAAGAGGTTGTGAGGGGAATGGGAAAATAAACAAGGAGAGAAATGAATTACAGTAGATGGGGTAGAGAGAGAAGATGGGAGGGGAGGGGAGGGGAGATAGTAGAGGATAGGAAAGGTAGCAGAATACAACAGTTACTAATAGGGCATTATGTAAAAATGTAGATGTGTAACCGACGTGATTCTGCAATCTGTATTTGGGGTAAAATTGGGAGTTTAAAACCCACCTGAATCAAATGTATGAAATATGATATGTCAAGAGCTTTGTAATGTTTTGAACAACCAATAATAAAAAAAAAGCTTATAGATAAACTTTTAGGCTACCTATTAAAATGTGATTGTTTTTATATTGATGTGTATCTGTGTGTGTTTGTACATGTGTTGGTATTTGTTTCACTTCTAGCACAATTTTATTTCTTATCCTTTTTTGTTTCTTTGCTTTCCACATATATTTATTCTATGATATCTTAATAAAATATACATGTCCTTATAAAACAAATTAAAACCATTGTTGAATAGATGAGAATTATCAATCAGTCATTGACTAATAATTACAAATGAATTGAAATCCTTAAATTAAAAATTTAGAATAAGGTAAACCAAGAGAACTGACTGGGTTCTAAATGACTTTGCAATTGGCAAGATGACTTTGTTATTGAAAAGCACCAAATACCCCTCAAAGAATAGCTCTTCAGGATATAAGTCCCACATGAGAGAACTTTGTTAGCCTGGAAAATGCCTTCTAATTTTGTTCTTTAGTGATTCAAACCTATTTTATAAATGTAATGGTGGAGAGTAACGGAAGCCAATGTCAGAGGAATAAATGAACTGATAATACCAATATGAGAGATAAATATCTCAAGAATGTGTTAGGACTCTGTGGTCCCCAGTGCATTCTTTTTAAAAAAATTATTTAAAATCCTCTTTCTTGATGCATTATAATTATACATATTAATAAAATTCATTATGATATAGCCATCCATGCACTTGACATAATTTGGTTAATTTCATTCCTTAGCCTACACTCATTTTTGAAGATAGTCAATAAAGATGAAAGGAATCAGTTGTTATGGTTTGAATGTGAGGTGTACCACCAAAGCTTGTGAATAAGACAAGCAAGAAGATTTGGAGGAGAAATGATTGGGTTATATCCTTAGTCCAATCAGTGAGTTAATCCCTGATAGGATTAATTGAGTGGTAACTGGAGGTGGGTGGGGTGTGGCTGGAGGAAATGGTTCATTGGAGGTGTGGCTATGGGGTATATATTTTGTACCTGGAGAGTGGAGTCTCTCAATCTCTGCTTTCTGATCATCATGTGAGCTGCTTCGTTCTGCTACACTGTTTTGGCATGATGTCCTGACTCATTTTGAGCCCTGAGGAATGGACCTAGCTTTCTATGGACTAAGATCTCTAAAACCATGAGTCCTCAAATAAACTGTTCCTCCCCTCAAGTTGTTTTTTGTTGGGTCTTTCAGTCACAGCAGTGAAAAAGCTGTCTTAAACAGTTATATTCTCACTTTCAGTAAATAAAACCAACAAAGTAAATACCTCACAAAAAAAATAGAACCTGAAGATTCTATTCTCAGTGCATTCTGAGATTATTTAGCTGTCCCCAGGGAACAGGTGAAATCAGAATTAGGCACCCATGAACATTTTCCATGTTGATCTGAAAGGGATTGTTGGAAAAGATTTTCCAAGGCCCCTCAATATCTGAAATCCTCTCTTGTCTCTGATGTGTCTCCTTACACTTGACTTGAGGTTTCTGAATTTTTTTCAGAAATGGCTCTTATGATCATTTTAGGAATCCCATTATTCACTCCTCCATTACTTGCCCAAATACCACCTCCCAGGGCACAGACAAAACCTGATTACTGCAGCCTGGATACATTTGTGGGTATTCTCTTAGCTTCATGTTCTGTGTAGGACAGGGGAGGTCATTTATCAAGGATTTAGAAAAGACCTCAGGAGAGTCTGTCTGCCTGAGTTGGCAGTTGGGTCAGTCCTTTAAGTCCCGAGGGAAGGCTTAGCTGGGCAAGCTATAAATGGCCAGGGAGGTTTCTGCAGCGTTGTATTTCTCTGGGACTAAGAGGCAGATGACCTTTAGATGCCTTTAGAAGGTCCCAAGTAAGTAGTATATTATGACTTTACTACACTGGATTCCCCCTGTCCTCCAAAGTGCTCAACCAGACACTCTTCATTTACTGAACTCATAAAATTTCCACTCTTGGATGGAATTAATTGTTCCCTAGTTCCAAATCCAGTTTCTGCTGCCTCTACTTTTTAGCATTATGGGTAGGATTAGGACAATATCTTTACAGTTGGTGCCAAGGAGTCCTATTATGGACCAAGAGGTCAGGTAGAATGTCATTTCCCCTTTTAAAGCATACAAATCAATGTATGTCTTCCTGAAACCTGCACTTAAAAAGTGTTTTGTTTTGAAGTGCCACACAATGCCACTGTGTTTTCTTTAATTTTTTTCTCCTCTCAGTTTTATAAACTCTCTGACATGAAGCTTTAATTTAAAAATAACTCTGCTTTCATGGTATTGGTGTTCCTAGCTTAGAAAACTATTTCCTTGGTTTGATAATTTGTGTCTTTTTCCATCCCAATTTTAAAGTAGGAAAGAAGAGGAAATCATCAAGAACACTACCATGTAAGTACACTGTTTTAAATTTTAACAGGATGTAGAACAGTGTTTCAGGGAAGGGAGGGTACATACATAATCTCAACTTCCTAGAGAATTTAAAAATATACAGTACTGACTTCTTTGTTGTGTTCCTTATGGTTTGGGAGGGAAAAACAAGGAACAAAATGATACAGTTCCTGCATTTTTCTGGCTAGAAGTCTTAGAATAAACATTGGACACTTGGAAATATTGGCTAATTTACAAATATTGCTTATGCTAAACCTTGACTTTTCTGTAAAAGATTTGTCAGAGCCCCTTAATGTCTGAAAGTTTCTCCTATCTCTCATGGTGGCTCAACATACTGGACTTTGTGGTTCTGAATTCTTACTGAGGTGAACTCTCATCCTTTCCTCCTTTACACAGTGTCATTGGACAGGTGGACTGTAGGAGAGCAATTCCTACAGGGCTGTGTTTCCTGGGCTCTTATATCAGCTGAATTTACCCAGTGCAAGTCCCTAGGCATTGACAGATCAGAGATGGTAAAAAGGAAAAGCCAGGAAATTTTTCTCCCTCTGAATTAGTATCTCTGTAAGTGACTGGGTTTCTTCCATGGATCTAGTTCTCAATGGATAGATCTGTTGGGGCTTCAATTTCCTCTAGGGGAACCTGGCATTGGGCTCCAGTAACCTGCTTCCTTTAGGCTACCTACTGACTCAATGTCATCATCCTGTTTGTCCTTCATCTCTTTAGTGACCTGGGGAATCAATTCTGTGTATTGTTTCCTCTTTCCTGTTAGTAAAATTTTAAATTTGTTTCAAAATAGATGATATGTCATTATAGACTTTAATTTGTGAGTAAAATGAAGAAAATTGAAAAGTATACATTGGTCTTCTCTATTAATACTCATTCAGTCACAAAATAGTGAAAGTCAACCAAAACTTGTTTGAGCAATAAAGGTGCTTCCTGGTTCTTATAACTAAAAGTCTAAGCATTGCAACTTGACTTGGAAATCTAATTGGGTTTCCAAAATTTGTTCCACTTGGTTGATTTCTTGTTTGTTTTGTCCCTTTCAGATTTGGTGTTATTCTCAGATTTAGTCTCACTTTGTGAAAATATAAATTCTAAAAGAAGACATAATTTACTTTCCTACTACTGATAAACCTCTTTCAGGCAACAAAGCTGAGTGGCCGGGTTATCTCTCTGGCCCTTCCTACATCAGAGACCAAATCAATACCAGATCCAGGGTGTCAATTCCATTCTGGGCCACAGAGCCAGGCTCCCTTCTGTCCTGGTCCAGTTTTCTTTCTTGACTTCACAGAGAGGTTCCTCCATGAAGTTGTTGAAGGAACTTTTCATTAATTTGTGAAGTTCAGATAAAGCATTTACTAAATGAACTACGTTTCCTAATGGTCACTAGTGGCTATCATGAACACTTACCACTTTGTTTTGAAATGTAAACACTTTGTTAATTAACCCACTCCCAGTAGAAGTCTAAGGTGGATTCAAATTTCAATATTAATATGAGTGAAAAAATAAAATTCATAAATCTGGAAGCAGAAAATCTAGCATATAAAATTGATGGGATTTTAGAGGTTCAATAAGTAGCACATTCCCTCTGCTGAGTTTTGAACACATTCATGCCAAAAGAAAAAGTATCAGAAAGACAAAGAATGGAATGTTGGTTTTTATTATTGGAAAGGATAAGATGATCTCTCCAGAGCAAATAAACTTGCTGAGGAAGGCTGCATTATTATCTCTGAGTTCCCAAACAAGGAAGGAGGTAGCCCTTCAGAACTATTTCTAGAAAGTAGGTCTTTGTCCTGATCCTGGTGTGGTTGCCATTGGGAACAGGAACAGAGAAAAAGGAACTCATCCTAGTTGCTCCAAACAGAGAGAAGAGAAAGGCTCCAGTTAATAATGCTCTTGTTTTTCCAGTTCCACCCATGAGATGTTGTCAATCTTCCTTTAGAGAATAGATATAAATTTTGAAATAGGCAGAGATCTTTAATTTTCTGAGCTCAAGCTAGGGTGCTAGAGCAGAAATCAAAGAGAACTTTTAGAGACACCTAGAAAATATATGTAATATTTTTTTGATCTAAGACTGTCTTTAGCATTGGATAAAGTCTTAATAACTATACTGTGTTAAATATGAAACATGTAACAAGAGATTCCCTCCAAATCAGCATGATAATTATCATTAAACAGGGACTATAATACCAAATCCTTATTGGACTAAGCATAAAAAAAAAGACTGCAGATATTTTACCAAGCCATAAGTATTATTGTCTGCTGATTTTAAGATGTACAGACAAGATTTTGGAAACTTGTTCAAGAAGTATGTCATCTCATCAGAATAAATTATTTGTGGCATTAAATAAATTTTTTTCTGTTACTGTTCTTTCTCAGAGAACTTAATGTGATGTTTATGCAAATAATGAAACCAAAATGTATCTTCATGAAATAGAGGTCAGGGCCATTGGTAGAGTTAGAATGACAAAAGCCAGAGAGAGAAAAAAAATTCTTTAGGATCCTACTTCCTTGCAGTGGAATAATGAGCTGAAATTCAGGCTCTACCCTTCTAATTAAACCATTTTAATTTCTATACAGAGATTTTTCAAAAACTTTTTTAACCCCTAGGAATAATTGGAATAATTCTAAAAATGTTGGGTGGGAGGGAGATTGTATTTTGTAGTGAGCATGCCACACTTCAAACCATAGCTAGTGTCTCAAGACTCAAGAAGCCTTAATCTACCTTTCAGAATAACTCCAATTTGTTAGCTGTTTTGTTTTTGGCAAAGTCTTGTTAAAATAACTTTTGTTTTGATATAACATCAAACTTAGAAAAGTTGGAAAAATAATGCAGAGCACTGTGATATAACATTTACCTACATCCCTTGAGTTTCTTTTTTTATTTTTATTTTTTTAAAATTTTTATTGTTGGTTGTTCAAAACATTACATAGTTCTTGATATATCATATTTCACACTTTGATTCAAGTGGGTTATGAACTCCCATTTTTACCCCGTATACAGATTGCAGAATCACATCAGTTACACATCCATTGATTTACATATTGCCATACTAGTGTCTGTTGTATTCTGCTGCCTTTCCTATCCTCTACTATCCCCCCTCCCCTCCCCTCCCCTCTTCTCTCTCTACCCCCTCTACTGTAATTCATTTCTCCCCCTTGTATTTTTTCCCTTTCCCCTCACTTCCTCTTGTATGTAATTTTGTATAACCCTGAGGGTCTCCTTCCATTTCCATGCAATTTCCCTTCTCTTTCCCTTTCCCTCCCACCTCTCATCCCTGTCTAATGTTAATCTTCTTCTCATGCTCTTCGTCCCTACTCTGTTCTTAGTTACTCTCCTTATATCAAAGAAGACATTTGGCATTTGTTTTTTTAGGGATTGGCTAGCCTCACTTAGCATAATCTGCTCTAATGCCATCCATTTCCCTGCAAATTCTATGATTTTGTCATTTTTTAATGCAGAGTAATACTCCATTGTGTATAAATGCCACATTTTTTTTTTTTTTATCCATTCGTCTATTGAAGGGCATCTAGGTTGGTTCCACAGTCTTGCTATTGTGAATTGTGCTGCTATGAACATCGATGTAGCAGTGTCCCTGTAACATGCTCTTTTTAGGTCTTTAGGGAATAGACCGAGAAGGGGAATAGCTGGGTCAAATGGTGGTTCCATTCCCAGCTTTCCAAGAAATTTCCATACTGCTTTCCAAATTGGCTGCACCAATTTGCACATCCCTTGACTTTCAATATTTTGCCACATTTGTTTTATCATTTTCTCTTTCCTCCACTTTCTTCACAGTCCTTTTTCTGAGACATTTTAACGTTGCAAATATGATGCCTCATTTTCCCCAAATACTTCATTGTTTATTTCTTATGAATAAGGACATTGTCTCACATAACTATAGTGCAGTTATCAAAGTTGGAAAATTAATTTTGAGACAGCATTATTACCTAATCAATCGACTATTAAAATCTTGCTAATTGTCCAAATGTTTTCCTTTATATAGATGGGCTTTTATTTCTGACTTTCCCTGGGCCCCAAATAAATTGTAGATACTTTAAATAAAGCAAGAGGTACCTGTTGGTGAGACACTGGCAGCCTTTCCTATAATTGGATTGATCATTGCCTTATTTAAGCATGAACTTTGACCTGCAAAGGACATCCCTTACAGTTTGCTTTCAAGGAAATTTCCTGGCACCTTTTGTAAGTCACTTTTAATTTTAGACAGCAGACCAAGAACTCCAATTTCCTGACAGACTTTCCACTATTTTCTGAATATTCCCAAAGGTGGTCCCACAGGTATTCATGGCAGGCACTCACCTCAGTGTGAGGCATCTGCCATTTTTCTTTTTTAATCTGCTGGGATTTCCAGGTGATGTCAACCTCTCCAAACATAACATCTTGCTGCCAGTGTTGGTCTTTGCATTTTTTTCCCTTCCTATTGATAATCCTGAGAGACTACACTGGCCTCTGTGATCCCACAGAGATTTTGGATGTAATCTGATACAAGATGCAAATCTTTCCGTCCCACATTGCACTGAATTTTCATATCCCTTTCTCTCCTTGCTCCATTCTCCCTCTCCTCTCAGCCATTCTGACTTCAAACCACTTCTGATTCTTTGAGTTATTTATCCCCTCAAACTGACCCTACCAGCATAAGATGGGTCTCCTACACCTTCCCAGGGCTTTGTTACTTATTAGGAGGGACTGGCCTTTGTGCTTGCACAATGTAGCAAATACATGAAAACTCTTTAATATACACAGGTGCCATGTGAACACATTTAACACATTTAACTTAGGGTTTTACCACCCGAAACATTTTTTTAATTTTTTTATTCTAATTTGTTATATATGACAGCAGAATGCATTACAGTTCATATTACACATACAGTTCATATTATTCATATCTCTGGTTGTATACAAAATATATTCACACCATTCATGTCTTCATACAGGTACTTAGGGTAATGATGTCCATTTCATTCCACCGTCTTTTTTACCCACTTGCCCCCTCTCTTTCTCTCCCTCCCCTTTGCCCTATCTAGAGTTCATCTAATCTTCCCAGGCTCCCCCTCATGACCCCATTATGTATCAGCCTCCTTATATCAGAGAAAAAAATCAGCATTGGTTGTTTTTGGAATTGGCTTACTTTACTTAGCATTATATTCTCCAACTCCATCCATTTACCTGCAAATGCCATGATTTTATTCTCGTTTATTGCTGAGTAATATTCCATTGTGTGTGTGTGTGTATTATCCATTCATCTATTAAAGGTTGTTTTCACAGTTTAGCTATTGTGAATTGTGCTGCTATAAACATTGATGTGGCTGTGTCCCTGTAGTATACTGTGTTTAAGTCCTTTAGGTATAGACTGAGGAGAGGTATAGCTGGGTCAAATGGTTGTTCCATTCCCAGTTTTCCAAGGAATCTCCATACTGCTTTCCATATTGGCCACACCACTTTGCAGTCCCACCAGCAATGTATGAGTGTGCCTTTTTCCCCACATCCTCATCAACACTTATTACTGTTTGTATTTTTAATAGCTGCCATTCTGATTATAGTGAAATGAAATCTTAGTGTAATTTTGATTTGCATTTCTCTGATTGCTAGAGATGTTGAACATTTTTTCATATATTTGTTGATTGATTGTAAATCATTTTCTGAGAGGTGCCTGTTCAGTTCCTTGGCCCATTAATGATTGGGTTATTTGTGTTTTTGGTGTTTAGCTTTTTGAGTTCTTTATATACCCTGAGATTAGTGCTCTATCTGATGTGTGAGGTGTAAAGATTTGCTCCTAAGCTATAGGCTCTCAGGCTGGGATTGTGGCTCAGTGGTAGAGTGCTCACCTAGCACGGGAGGGACCAGGGTTTGATCCTCAGCACCACATTAAAATAAATAAATAAATAAAGGCATTGTGTTGTGTCCATCTACACCTAAAAAATAAATATTAAAAAAAACATGTAGGCTCTCTATTCACCTCATTGTTTCTTTTTCTAATAAGAAGCTTTTTAGTTTGATCCATCTCATCATCTCATGTATTAATTATTGATTTTAATTCTTGTAATATAGGAGTCTTATTAAGGAAGTAGGGGCCTAATCTGATATGATGGAGATTTGGGCTTACTTTTTCTTCTATTAGACCCAGGGTCTCTGGTTTAATTCCTAGGTACCTGATTCCCCTTTGAGTTGAATTTTGTGCATGGTGAGAGATGGGGGTTTGATTTCATTTTGTTGCATATGGATTTCCAGTTTTCCCAGCACCATTTGTTGAAGAGGCTCTCTTTTCTCCAATGCAAGTTTTTGGTGCCTTTGTCTAGTATAAGATAACTGTAATTATGTGGGTTTGACTCTGTGTCCTCTATTCTGTACCATTGGTCTACCAGTCTATTTTGGTGCCAATACCATGCTCTCTTTGTTACGATTGCTCTGTAGTATAGTTTAAGGTCTGGTATAGTGATGCCACCTACTTCACTCTTCCTGCTAAGGATTGCTTTAGCTATTCTGGGTCTCTTATTTTTCCAGATGAATTTCATGACTGCTTTTTCTATTTCTATGAGGAATATCATTGGGATTTTGCTTGGAATTTCATTAAATCTGCACAATGCTTTGGGTAGTATGGTCATTTTGACAATATTAATTTGCCTCTCCAAGAACAAGGGAGATATTTTCATCTTCTAAGGTCTTCTTTAATTTCTTTCTTTAGTGGTCTGTAGTTTCATTGTAGAGGTCTTTCACTTCTTTCATAAGGTTGATACCCAAGTATTATTATTTTTTTGATGCTATTGTAAATGGGGTAGTTTTTCTCATTTACCTTTCTGAGGATTTGTCACTGATATAAAGGAATGCCTTTGATTTATAGGTGTTGATTTTGTATCCTGCCACTTTCGTGAATTCATTTACTAGTTCTAGAAGTATTCTGGTGGAATTTTTTGGGTCTTCTAGGTATAGAATCATATCATGGAAAATAGTGCTAATTTGAGTTGTTCTTCTTTTCCTATCTGTATCAATTTAATTTCTTTCATTTGTCTAATTGCTCTGGCTAGCGTTTTAAGAACTATGTTAAATAGAAGTGGTGAAAGAGGGCAGCCCTGTCTTGTTCCAGTTTTTAGAGGGAATGCTTTCAATTTTTCTCCATTTAGAATGATGTTGGCCAGGGGCTTAGCATAGATAGCTTTTACAATGTTGAGATATATTCCTGTTATCCCTGTATTTTTTTAGTGTTTTGAAAATGGAGATGTGCTGTATTTTGTGGAATGCTTTTTCTGCATCTATTGAGATGATCATATGGTTCTTATTTCTATTTATGTGATGAACTACGTTTATTGATTTTCATATGTTGAACCAACCTTACATCACTGGAATGAACCCCACTTGATTGTGTGCACTCTTTTTGATATGTTTTTGTATTTGATTTGCCAGAATTTTATTAACAATTTTTGCATCTATAGTTCTATAGTTTCTTTCTTCATTAGTGATATTGGTCTGAAGTTTTCTTTCTTTGATTTGTCTTTTCCTGGTTTTGGAATCAGTGTGTTATTGGCTTCTTAGAATGAGTTTGGAAGTGCTTTCTCTTTTTCTATTTCCTGAAATAAATTGAAGAGTATTGGTATTAGTTCTTCTTTAAAGGTCTTTCAGAACTTGTTGTGTATCCATCTGGCCCTAGGCTTTTCTTGATTGGTAGGCTTCTGGTGTCTTCTATTTCATCGCTTGAAATTGATCTGTTTAAGTTGTGTATAATATCTTGCTTCAATTTGGGCAAATCACCTAACACTAGAAATTTGTTAATGCCTTTGATACTTTCTATTTTATTGGAGTACAAGTTTTCAAAATAATTTCTCATTATCTTCTGAATTTCTGTAGTGTCTGTTGTGATATTTACTTTTTCATCACGTATGTTAGTAATTTGAGTTTTTTTCTCTCCTCTTCATTAGCATGGTAAAAGGTTTGTCAATTTTATTTCTATTTCTTTTTTTCAAAGAACCAACTTTTTGTTTAGTCAATTTTTAAAATTTTTTCTTTTGTTTCAATTTCATTTATTTCAACTTTGATTTTAATTATTTTCTGTCTTCTACTTTTGGTGTTGATTTGTTCTTCTTTTTCTAGGGCTTTGACATGTAGTGTTAGATCATTTATTTGTCGACTTTTTTTTCTTCCTTTTTTTAAATTGAAAAAGTCTTTTTTTATTATTTCTTACATACATGACAATAGTGGAGTACATTAAATTCATTTTTTTGCATTACAATTCTTAATACACAATTTATCAAATCTGTTTGTATATATGGTATGTTGACACCAAATTCACATCTTCATACATGAATTTTGTATAATGATGACCATCTCCTTCCACTATCCTTGCTATTCCCCTTCTCCCTCCCTTTCCCTCCCACTCCTATTCCTTATAGTCTCCAAATATTGGAGTAGTTTTTATTTTTTATTTTATAATTGATTTCTAATTTCATTCCATTATGACCTGATAGAATGCAGGGTAGTATCGCTACTTTTTTATATTTGCTAAGAGTTGCTTTGTGGCATAATATGTGGTCTATTTTAGAGAAGAATCCATGTTCTGCTGAGAAGAAAGTGTATTCATTCTTTGAGGATGAAATATTCTATATATGTCAGTTAATACTAGGTTATTGATTGTATTATTTAGTTCTATAGTTTCTTTCTTCAGCTTTTGTTTGCATCATCTCCCCAGTGGTGAAAGAGTTGTGATAAAGTCACCCAGAATTATTGTTTTGTGGTCTATTTGACTTTTGAACTGAGAAGAATTTGTTTGGTGAACATAGATGATCCATTTTGTGGGGCATAGAAATTTGTTATTGTTATGTCTTTTTGATGAATTGTTTACTTAAGCAGTATTAAATATCTTATTTATCCCTTTTGATTAACTTTGGCTTGAAATCTACTTTATTTGATGTGAGGATGGAAACCCCTGCTTGCTTCTGCATTCCATGTGAGTGGTATGATTTTTCCCAACCCTTCACTTTCAGTCTGTGGATGTCTTTTCCTATGAGATGAGTTCTCTTGGAGGCAGCATATTGTTGGGTCTTTTTATTAATCTAGTTGCCAGTCTATGTCAACTAGATTGATGATGAGTTTAGGTCATTAAAATTCAGGGTTATTATTGAGACATGATTTGTATTCTCAGCCATTTTGTTTATTTTTATTATTTAACTTGTCTTGGTTTCTCCTTTGATTAGATTTTTTTCTTTAGTGTAATACCTCCCTTTGCTGATATCCATTGTTGTTTCTCAATTCCTCTTCTTGCAATATTTTTCCGAGGATGTTCTCTAGTACAAGTTTTTGAGTTGTAAATTCTTTTAACTTTTGTTTATCGTGGAAGGTTTTTATTTCAAATCTAAAACTTAATTTTGCTGGATATAAGATTCTTGGTTGGCATCCATTTTCTTTTAGAGCTTGATATATGTTGTTTGAGAATCTCTAGCTTTCAGGGTCTGGGTTGAAAATTTGCACATAATCTAATTGGTTTCCCCTATATGTAATCTGATTCCTTTCTCTTGTGGCTTTTAATATTCTCTCCTTATTCTCTGTGTTAGGCATTTTCATTATAATGTGACTTGGTGATTTTGTACATTTGTCATTCTGTGAGCCTCTTGAATTTGGTTTTCCAATTCATTCTTCATGTTTGGAAAATTTTTTGATATTATTTCATTGAACAGATTGGATTCATTCATTTGGTTTGGATCTCTATGCCTTCCTCTATTCCAATGACTCTTACATTTGGTCTTTTTATGCTATCATATTTCTTGAATGTTCTGCTCATGGTTTCTTACCATTGTCACTGTATGGTATATATTCTTTTCAAGATTATATATTTTGTCTTCATTTTCTGAGTTTCTATTGAATCTGTTGGTGATGCTTTCAATGGAACTTTTAATTTGGTTTATTTTTTCTTTATTTCAAGAATTTCTGATTTTTTTTAGAACCTCCATCTCCCTATTCAAGTAATCTTTTGCTTCCTGTATTTGTTTATGTAGCTCTTTGTCAAAATGATCTTTGCTGCCTGTATTTGCACTCTTATATCATCCTTTAATTCACAGAACATTTTTATTATGTATATCCTGAACTCCTTCTATGTCATTTCTTCTGCTGTGTTAGCCATGGATTCTAATAATGTGTTATCTTGATTTGTTTGGGGCACTTTCTTCCCTTGTATTTTCATATTGTTTGTGTTTCTTCCTTTATAGCACTGTGGATCTGAGGCATTACTGTTTTTACCCTATAGGTTTATAGTGCTCCTATAGGGATCCAATACCTCTTTTTTGGTGTGAAAGAAAATGTTATCAGATTCTAATATAAACAGGATACACCGTAAAAACAAATGTTTGCTGTTAGGACATTTACAGTTTGGTCACAATGTACAGAAATGGTGAATTCAATTATTATTTACAATATATTCAGTAGGTTTGTAAAAGGGTATACAGTTTCTGATGGTGGACAAAGAACTGGGGGTGAGGAGTAGAATGATATGCTGAGGAGGTAGGAGGTGAGGATATAGAGTTGTTATATCTTAGGAAGTGTGAAAGAGAAATCTAAAGAAGAAGGTTAGTAGCAGGAGAATAGAAATGTAGTAATTTGGAGTAGACAAGTAGGTGGGAAGACAGTAGACTACACACACACACACACACACACATATATATTAAGAAAAATTAAAAAATGTTTAAATAGTAGAAATTGATGGAGAAAAAGAAAAAAAGTATATACAACACAGGTGTAGTATACTTATTCAGATGTCCCAGTCCTCAAAATCCTAATTTATGCAAAGTACTTGGTTTCACATATTTTGGGGATGTGAAGGCAGGAGAAAAGAGAGGAAGAGGAAAATATAAAATCTTGATGGAAGACATAGGGATTGTTTTAGTTGCAGATCAATATCTTTCCTGTTTCCCTTCTCATCCAATAGGTGAGGTCATCTGTTGTTAACTGGTATCTCCACCCTCAGGATGGTGAAGATAACCAAGGTATCACTGTGCTGGGGTAATGGCTGCTGGTTTACCTGGCTAGCCAGAGTTCCAAACTAGGAGTTGACCCCCATTGAAGATGGTGATAAAGGTGATCCAAGATGGAGGCACCTGCATTCAGGTTCCTGGGAGAGCAGAGAGATGGCATTGGATGATGAGTTCAGAGACGAGCTCTGTGGCTTGCATTGTGTGGCTGTAGGCTGACTTCAGAGCCTGTGTGAAGTTCTTGTGTGCAGGCAGGCTACTTTGCATCGGGGACTATCTCTGCTGCTGCAGTGTCCCAAGATAGCAGTGATCTGGGGAGCCCAACGTTGGTACATGGGGGTCCACACTGGAGTGACAGCCAGAGTTCCTGAACGTGGGAAGATGCTGGATGTCCTGTATGGGAGCAGCATCGGTGGTTTCTGCTTGGGTGGGTGGCTGAAAGTTCTGCATGGGCACCTGGTAATCCTGCATGGGCTAGTAGTTGGGAGACCTACTCTGATGCTGAGGCCTGGAGCCCTAGACAGGCACAGTGTTCATGATTCCCACGTGGGAGCAGGAATATCACTGGCAGAGAAGCAGTATTCTCACTACTTGAGTCCCAGGACACAGAATGACGCAAAATGCTTCCTCCCTCTGGCCCACCATCTTGGATCTCTTCCAGAAACTTATTCTTTGTGTGTGGCAGGAGATAAAACCAATAACATATTTGCTCATAACAATTCAGAGGCAATGTAATCTTTCAGCAAGCCACCCTCAATCTTGGGTTAGCTGCCAGAAGGACAGGCAGAAAAGTAACTGGGAAAGCACACAGCTTAGAAAACAAGGTGCTCAATGTTTCTTTGTTGAATAAATAATAAAATAAAAAAATCATAATTTAAATATGTCAGGGTTACCATCAATAAATTAATTAGGGCATTTTAAACCAAATGAGTCCTTGCAATTTTAGTAACATTCTTCCAAATGGCCCATGTTAGACTGGCATAAATCCAAGAGATAAACAGTGTTAAGATATCAATGCTCATAAGAAAGTCATAGTATCTTTGTTAAAATCATGTAATTATGACTATTAAAAAACTAGATACATATTGACAACTAATTACCTATGTTCACATAATCTGAAAGAAATTTTTAAGTGGATGCTACAAGTTGGCCCATATAAATACCTGCTCATTTCTATATGCTTGCTTTCAATTGCTACTTAAATGCTACTCATTCTGATTTTAGCGGTCAGAGGTCTTCCCTGTCACTCATGTAGTGGGCAGAAGTGCCAAGGAGCTTTCCTCAAGTATGACTTATGCTAACTGCTTGACCTTCTCTGAAATTGCAATCTCTTTAGTCTGTTTTGTGATTCTCATGCTTCTGACAGCTGGGTTTCTTCCCAGCTTTGTCTCTTTAATGCTCTATTTGATTTTGGAGAAGGAACCACAAATCTCTTGATAAGGACTCTTGTTCTTGCTTTTTCCTCTTTGATTGATTTACTGAAAATTAATGTTTTATTTTTAGAGCAGTATTAGTTCCACAGAAAAATCAAAAGGACAGAGTAAGAACACTGTCACTACATCCCCCCATAATGTGAGCTAGCGCGCGCGCACACACACACACACACCCCTTCCCCACTAATACTCCATGTCAATGTGATACATTAGTTACAATAAATAAATCAATATTGATACAGCATTACAAACCATAGAGCATATTTTACATTAGAATTATCTTCTGGAGTTATGTGTTACGTAGTTTTGAAAATTTGTATAATGGCACATATGCACCACTACAGTATCATACAGAATAGTTTCATTGCCTGTTATGGTTTAGATATACTGTATCTCCCAAAAGCTCATGTGTGAGGCAATGCAAGAAAGTTGAGAAGCAAAATGATTGGGTTATATATGCATTCAGCCTCTGACAGTGATCCACTTGGTGGGAACTACAGGAGGTAGGGTGTGGTTGGAGGAGGAAGGTTGCTATGGGTATGCCCTTGGGGTTTATATTTTGTCCATGCTGAGAAGAACTCTCTCACTGCTTCCTTGTGCCATGTCCTGAGTCAGTTTCCCCCTCCACACTCTCCACCATGATGTTTTGCCTCACCTCAGGCCCCAAGGAATGGAGCTGGCTGTCTATGAACTGAGACCTCTGAAACCAAGAGCATCCCCCATGGTGTGGTCTGGTGGTGAGGTGTCCCTCAAAAGCTCATATGTGGAACAATGCAAGAAGGTTCAGAGGAGACATGATTGGGTTATAAGAGCCTTAACTCAATCAGTGAATTTATCACCTGGTGGGATTAATTGAGTGGTAACTGAAGGCAGGTGGGGTGTGGCTGGAGGGGGTGGGGTATTGGGGGCATGACTTTGGGGTATATATTTATATCTGGCAGGTAAAGTCTCTCTTGGCTTTCTGATCATCATGTAAGCTGCTTACCTTCACCTCACTCTTCCACCCGATTTCTGCCTCACTTTGAACCCCCAGGAATGGAGTCTGCTGTCTGTGGACTGAGACCACTGAAATCATGTGTCTCCAAATAAATTTTTCTCCTCTAAAATTGTTCTGGTTGTGTCTTTTAGTGACAGCTGTGAAAAATTGACTAAAACACCCCCAAATAAACTTTTCTTCCTCTAATAGTTCTTGTCAGGTCATTTGGTTACAGTGTCGAAAAACTGACTAAAACAATGCTCTATCAATTCCTTATGCTCCACCTAACCTCCTCCCTCCCTCCCTTCAATTCCTGGAAACCATGATTCTTTTACCATCTTCTTAGTTTTTTCCTTTCCAGAGTGTCATATAGTAAATATCAAACAGTGTGTCTTTTTAGATTAGCTTTTTTCTTTTTGCAATGGGCATTTAAGGTAACTCTGTTCTTTTTGGTTTGTTTGTTTGTGTGTGTGTTTGACTTGATAATTTCTTTCTTTTTAGTGCTGGATAATATTCTATTGTCTATTTTATACCACAGTTTTTTTATTCACCCACTTATTGAAAGAACATCTTGGTTACTTCCAAGTTTTGGCAATTATGAATAAATTGCTTCAAATATTCATGTACAGGTTGTGTGTGGACTTAAATTTTCAACTCATTTGGGTAAATACCAGGGAGCATGATTTCTGCATAGTACAGTAATAGAATGTTTAGTTTTCTAAGAAACTTCCAAACTGCTTTTTTGAACACTATAACATTTTACATTTCCATCAGCAATGAATTAGTCCTTCTACTGCCCCACATCCTAACTGTTCTTTGGTGGTGTTTGTGTTTTGGATTTTAACCATTGTTACTTTTTTAAAAAGTTTATTTATGTATTCATTTTAGTTGTTGATGGACCTTTATTTTTCATTTATATGTGATGCTGAGAATTGCACCCAGTGCCTCACACATTTGAGGCAAGTGCTCTACCACTGAGCCACAACCCCAGCCCCAGCCACTGTTTTTTTAATGTGCAATTCTCTACTGACATATGATATTAAGCATCTTTCCCTATATTTATTTATCTTCTGTCTGTGGCATTCAATGGGGTATTTTTCAGGTCCCTTGCCCATTTTCAATTGGGTTGTTCATTTTCTTATCATTGAATTTTAAAAGTCCTTTGTATAATTTGGATGGCAGTCTTTTAACAATTATGTCTTTTGCAAATGTATTCTCTTAGGTAGTGATTTATTCTCTCTTTCATTTTATTGATTTTGTCAGTCACTGAGAAATGTTTAATTTTAAAGTAGTCCAATTTAACAATTTTTCTCTCATGAATCACTCCTCTGGTAGTGTATCTATAAAAGGTCTTTACCAGATCTAAAGTCATCTGAATTTCTTCCTATGTTATCTTCTAGGAGTTTTGTTTGACATTTAAGTCTATGATCCATTTTGAGTTAATTTTTTTTTGACAGGTTTAAGGTCTATGTCTAGTCTTATTTTCTTGTTTTTGTTTTCCAAGTTTAGTAGTTCCAGCAGTGTTTATTGCAAAAACTCCTTTCTCCACTGCGTCACCTTTGCTCCTTTGTCAATGATCAGTTGATTGTGTTGTGTGCGTCTGTTTCTTGGCTCTCTACTCTGTTTCATTGTTCTATTTGTCTAATTTGCCAGTCCTGCACTTAATTTTGAATACCAATTACTATAATTTATGGTAGTTTTGAAGTTGGATGGTCTCTATCCTTTGATTCTCTTCCTCGATTCCCAATGTTCAAGTAAGGAATGCCCTTTTAAGTATGAGCACTTTCTATGGTTTGAGTGTGTCCCCTCTGAAGTCCATGTGTTAGAAACTTAATCCCCAATGCAACAGTGTTGAAAGTGGGTGGGGTGGAGGGGTGGACCTTCAAGAGGTGATTAGGTCATGAGGGGTCTTCCCACAAAAATGCATTAATACCATTATTGCAAGAGTGAGTTAGTTATCATAGGAATGAACTCCTGAAGAAAAGGGAAAATTTGACCCCAGTCCTCTTCCATGTGTGCTCTCTCATCCTTCCACTTTCTACAGTGGGATCAAGAAAGCCAGAATGATAGTGGAATGAATCTGACATGATTATACACACACACACACTCACACACACATATACATACATATATACACACACACCTGAATAAACCAGTGAATCTCACCATCATGTACATCTACAAGAATGGGATTCTCATTAGAATAAGATATATTCCATACTTGTATAATTATATCACAATGGATTCTACTGTCATGTATAACTAAAAACAAGCAATCCAATAAAAATAAATAAATGAAATCAGCTCATGGGGGGAAAAAAAGGCCTCACCTGATACAGGATCTTAACCTTGTACATTCAGCCTCCAGAACTGAACTATAAGAAATATATTTATTTTCTTTATAAATTGTCCAGTCTGTGATATTCTCTTATGGCTAAGACTACCACTTGGTTTCCATGCCTTTACATTTACAAATTTCTGATGACATTCTATCGTTTCCTCAGTTTCAGAGTCAGAAGTGCATGTTGAGAAGACCTGTTATGTGAGCTTTCCAGTAAGAATTGCAAACTTTTTTGAAAAGAAAGTAAAATTGAGGTTCCCAAGAAGTGTCTTCATTGTTTGGTCCCTCAGGAATTGTTGCACAAGAGGGAAATTCTATTTCAAAATAATACAGGTCTGCTGGTTTAAAATGGAAGGGACAATCTGCCTTTCTTCAGAGCCAACTTCCTGTGGCATTCTGATCAAGCAAGAGAAATAGAGTGGTGCTTAATTGCTGGGGAGGAAAGACTTCCCTCAAAAAGGGGAATGTGTAGATGAAGAATAGTAGAAACACAAAAAGCAGGCTTTCAGCTATTGGACTAGAACAGTGAGGGTTGCTGACAGCACCCATCAAAACCACCTGAAATGTTATTAAATATTAAACTCCTTAGGCCCCTGAGCTCCTTCTTAAGAATTCTGTGCTGGGACCAGTACTTGGTATTTTTTTTAAAATTAAATTAAATTAAAATTTTAATATCTATAGTTCTTGGTATTTTTTAAAAGTACAGTGATTACTTCAATTTTAGGTCTCTGAGGTCTCTTTTGAAGCTTCTGGTTTTCTCATTTGTGTCTCATACAAATGGTAATTAGCTCATGTATTGAATGTTGAATACTTACCAGGCACACTACAAATATAATCTGATTGGTATGTTCAGGCCACCCCTGAGAGAAGGATGTATTCACATTTTGCAAACAGGAATCAGGAGAGCTTAAGGAGCCTGTTCTCACATGCTCATGAACTTGAATTTGCATCTATGTCTGCTAATTTCAAAGTCCATACCCCTTCTTATTGTTTGTATTGTGGCCTTCTAGAATTTCATATAGTCCAATATTTTTAGTCCATAAGATATTATATCAAAAATTTTGCATTAGTCTAAGCAGATAATTTTCATTTATTAAGCAAAATTAGGTGCTAGATTATTTAGGTTATTATTCAGATTAATAAAGTTACCAGAGTACATATAAAATACTAACTTCCAAAGAACTAGAATAAATAAAAGACCTATATAAAATATTATTGAATTGAGCTTAATCTTTCTTTGATTATGCCAGAGGTACTTGAGTATCTTGTAGTACTTTTAGCTTATTATTATGAACCTCAATTAAATCATTATATAGTAGCGAATTAATTTTAGTGTTCTTTGGATAATTATTAGACAACACATAGAGTTGCATATGACAAATTTGAGTGTCATATTCTTTTGTAGATTCAGAGAACATCCAAATCTTCTATGAGTTCTATTTATTATATAAGCAAGGACAACATTATCTTCCATGAGATTTGTGCTTGGGTATGCCAGTGGTTTCCAAATCTGCCTTTATAGCAGAATCATCCAAATGGACTGTAAATTTTAAAAAGTTAGAAAGTTCCTGAAAATATACATCTTTGGGTTCTACTCTTCAGGATTTGGAGTTGGTAAATCTTGGGTGGAGTCAGGTAACTACTAGGTTTAGAAAGTTTCTGTGTGATCCTCATGGAAGCCAAATATGGGAGCATCTAGCCCATGAAGAAATTGAAGATAATAGGAAATGTACAAACAAACTAATTAGAAATCTTCTCTTCTGGTGATTACTTGGATATAGCAGTCTTTTGGGGAACAGAGTCACACAATCAGTGGTCATTTGCTACTCACTATTTAGTGAATGTTCACATGATGACTAATTTCAGTTCTCAACCCTGTAGCATTTATCAGGACATCAGTCTGTGAACTGAGTGCTGTGAGCTCTACTACAGCTAACAAACACAAGGTATTTTTGTACCACCAGCCATTGGTAAATGCTCTAAAAAGCTCAACATATTCAATATTAGCCAAAGCCAAAGCCATGATTAAGAAGAAAACCCACTGTCATGAAAATTCCATAATGGTTTTGCTTAGTTAAAATAATTGCCTATAGGATTTTTTGATACTTGAGGGTAGAGAGGGTTAACAATTATTTTCTTTCTAAGCATCAGTAATTTGAGTCAACCTAACTTTAAGAATAAACTCTATTCTGTATGCCATGCCTGTCCCTAATTTCTTCCACATGTGTGACATATTTTTCAAGTAGTGTTGACTGGAGCATAGAATTTCCATTCTATTATTCCCCTAGATGAAGAACATTCTAAATTTCAGGAAAAGCATATGATATTTGCAATATGTATAGATCCCTATTAAAAGCTTTGCTATTATTGACAGCATGTAGTTAGTTTCATGTTGCTCTTTTGTTAACAATCCACATATTTTCTTTAAAATTAATTTAGATATATCCATCATCCTATTTAAAATTTGACTGCCTTGTAAAGTATATGAAAGACATTATAGTAAAAAGTATAAAATTAATAAAGAAATATATCTGACACAACAATTGTATACCTGGCATATTCTTTTCCTTATACACACAGTTTAAAAAAATTTCATTACTCATTGGCCCAATTTTGCATTTAAATATGAATTCATTTAATTTTACTTTGCAATCAGGTAAATTAGTGAGAAGGAGTCTAAACAATATGCTTTAATTGCGTTTATAAATTATTCTCTCTGTCCTTCATGAGTATTCTTTCTTTTTTAGATATTGAAATGTGGTGTCTAAATATAAAGTGCAGTAACATCTGGTTCTAATTGCTGGTTTGAATAATATAGACAGACCTTCAACATTTCATGCTTTTGAAAGGATGTGTTTAGT
This sequence comes from Marmota flaviventris, assembly GCF_047511675.1. Taxonomy (NCBI): domain Eukaryota; kingdom Metazoa; phylum Chordata; class Mammalia; order Rodentia; family Sciuridae; genus Marmota; species Marmota flaviventris. Next base: position 90,968,918 of record NC_092508.1, read on the forward strand.
AGGAGGTACTGAGTCAAAGGTTGTAAAAATTTTGTACCACTAAAAATAGTTGAAATCTAAGATTCATTTAAAATGGAAATTACCACTTACTGAGCAAATAGTTCCTCTCAATATAAGGTGTATTTTTTGCTAGAAATGGTTCATCAAAATAATCTTGGGTTTTTAAAATATCCCATATACCATAATTTTTATAACCAGAATAGTTTAATTTTTCACAGATACCTGTCTTATTCAAATTTTGAAGTTAAATATTAATCCAATAATTGGCAAACTTATATATTATACAAGGTTTTGCCTTTGTTTGTTTGTTTGTTTGATTGTGTCTATTTCAGTAAGCTGGAGTGGAAGAGTTCCATTTTCTTCAAGGTGACAGGGGCAGATAGATTGTGGAACTAGTAGTAATAATGTGTGTGTGTGTGTGTGTATCTTAGAGGTTATGTGTTGTGACAGATCACTGTGTCTCACTTAAAAGTCTTCTGAGTGCTCGTGTATGTGTTTGATCCATAATTCCTTTCTTCAATCAAAAAAATCCACCCTCCAAATATTTGTTCTACCCATAACTCTTTTGTGAGTTCTTATTTTGTGGCTTTATTGCTGCAGCACCCTTTAGAAAGAAATGCCAGTTACAATGGACTTTCATCTGATAAGCACTCAAAAACAAAAACAAAACAAAAAACATGAGCGGTTGCTTTAATACCTAATTTCTACTTATATCAGTAAAGAAATTTGATGTCTTGGGACATTACACAACTCTTCTATTTAAAACAAAATCTAATATGTATCTGAATTGAAGATATCTTGACAAGGATAAATGTTTCTTCCTTTCTAGTAACATACTATAGAAATGATCCCTGAAAGTATAGTCTTTGTTTCGTCCTTTCTAAAAAGACCAATGTTTTGGAATTCTGTTTGTCTCAGGAAAGGTCTATTATTTGTTAGGAATCTGAGACCATATAAAGCAGGAGCATTCCAAGAATTTCTAAATGATTACTTCTGAAATAGTATTACAGTTCATTTTGGTAGATTCCTGCTTTTAAATTATCAGTTTACTTGGGCACAGTGATCATTTAATTGGACCAACATCTCTGTTCTTAGAAGACCAGCAGTAGGTCTAAATACTATGAGTGTGGGAAACTCATGGTATTTAAGAGCCACAGATCTCTGCAGCTGGATTTCCTTGGTTCACACTAAGTTTCTACTAGTTACAATTAAACTGGTTTCTCTGAACCTCAGTTTTCTCATCTGTAAAATTGGGATAAAAATATATCTACTCCATTGGCCATTGTGAACCGTAAATGAGATAAATCATGTAAACGGCTTATTATTGATGAAATTGTTTGTGAGATATTTATGATTTGGCTGACAAGCTAGGGTCAAAGTAATCTCTCAGTAGGCATAATCTAAGCAGAAAGCTTGTTTAGGCAAGCAGAAGCAAAGTGGAGAGTTAAGCAAACAATGTTCTAGTACTAGGAATGACTCCAGTAGGTGTTTTCTTGGAGTCAAGTCAGAGGTAATTAGTCATATCAGATTGTGGATTCTTTGTATCATAAAGATGTGGATCTTCTCTAACGTCAGGAGTTGGGGGAAAAAGGGTTTTCCCACATACCAGGACTCTTCTGGAGCCAGGGCTGCTAGTAGGAGGTGGGCCCACGATTTGGTTGCTTTAGATTTCAGTGGGTCTGGAACTGGATTAGAAGAATGTTCTGATTCTCCCTCAAGGTGCTCATCATCCTCCCTGACTTCCTTCCAGGGGACTTGATGGGCAGAACTTCATAGTAGTCAATAGTTTTATGTACTCACATTAGTACCCCATGTGCTGTGAAAATGCCTCCAAGACATGGCTTATATTTTAATAATCTCAGCTATGACTAATTTAAATAACCCTGTTTGAACACAAGACTAACATGAAATGAGATGGCATGGTTTGTCAATTTTGATCAGTGGCAAATATTAAGGAATTTAATATTACTCTTCAAGTTTTGTCCTTTTACTAACATCATCTGTCCATAAAATCTTATTCAATTAGGGAGATGTTTTAGTCTTAGGCATGATTTATAGCTCATACCACTTCCTTAGATTAGGCCCTCTTCATATCTTTTTTCCATATTTTTTGTTGGTATATTATAGTACATAATGAAGGATTTGTTGTTACATATCCTACATATCCATACATGTTCACAATGTAAACTCATCAATTTTTTAAACTAAATTTGCAGTGAACAGTGTCTGACTTGGGAGTCCTACCCTGAGGCTTTCACTTAGATTTCATATCACTGCCCATGTTTTTTTCCCCCTACAAAATGCCTCAGATCTGTTTCTATGATGTTTAAAACTCTTTAGCAGTTCCTCTGTAACCTACAGAATAAAGCCCCAATCTCAACCTCCTTTACCTGGTCCTTTGTAATTGGTTGCTGTCTTTCTCCACAGTCTCTTCTATTTCTCTACAAAAACCTGTGTTCAGACTACACCCAACTCTGCCATATCCCATGTTCTTTCCTACTTAGGTGTGGTGACACACTACTTGTGTATCTCTGGATTGCTCCCCTTTCTCTTCTTGGTGATCTCTTACTCTTCCCTGTTGCCTTTCCTGTGAGGTGTCATATGCTATTCTTGGCCTCTAGGCAATATTTAAATATCATTGAAGGAATAGCTAGAAAAACATCTGGAAATCTATATGGCAAAATGATAACATTGTTTGATAAGTAGTATTACAATTCATTTTTTTTTCTCCTTTGTGTTTTTATTGGATTTTATACAATAAACCCATGTAACCTTTGTGATAAGAAAAAATGTTTTCTGGACTGGAGGTACAGCTCAGTGGTAAAGTATTTATCTTGCTTGTGGGAGGCACTGGATTCAATCCAAAAAAGAAAAACATTTTCTACTAAAAATAAAGCTTCTCAGTTAATATTTCCTAGCAAAACCATAATCACCATTTAACTAATTTTGTCTGAGATGTGCTAGGAATGTCCAAATTAAGGTATTCATATTTTATTCCCTGTTTCCTTAGTGCTACTGAGTAATTCCGTCACGCCTTTACTGACAGCCATGTGCATATTGTAGAGTACGGTTTTCTTTTCTTTCTTTTTTTTTTTTTTTTTGGCTCAGACTCTATGCTCAGTACTTCCTGAATGCCTAAGGAATATGTGCCCACCAACAAACCCCATCATCCTCAGCTTGGCAAGTCTCTCTCATCACGTACTGTATTTTCTAGGAACATGTTCTATGTAGAAAAATGGCCCCCAAGGAGCAACTGAAGCGTGTGTACAGGCACTTAGAATTGACATATTGTGGAATGATCAGGAATTTATTTGGATAAATAGTCTGTAATATAGTCAGGGACTTCTCATAATTCTGAACTCAATGAGGCCCTCGGTGGTTTTATTTCCCTCACTTTCAGGACAATGGGATTCGCATAGGCTATGGATTTATTCATTAAATGCTGAATGTAAGAACTTGTCAACATCATCTTACTTGGGGACAACAGAGCATGGTTCCTCTTGGCAAATAATATGAACATAAAATAAACATTGCAAGCTCTGTTTGTTCTAGTCTGCCTCATAAGCAACTGAAACCTCAGCTGCTGCTGTAATGATGCAGATTTTACCTGTAAATACGTGACATGCCTGACCTGAGGTATTTCACTGTGGGATGCTGTAATGTCATAGGCCCTGGCCAACCACATTCCAATGGAAAAAAAACTCCAACATCATGTGCTCCAGAAGAGGCATGGCATTCCTTCCAGTGTATGCACTTTGGGCTTGGAGAAATTCAGTTTTGATAACTGGTTATTGTTTTCTTCATTAGATAAGTGGTCCAACTTTCTCTGTCTCCCTTTTATCATCTGTAAATAGGGAAACAATAGCCACCTCAAAGGGTTGTTGTGAAGATTAAATGTTTGAAATGTGTTTAAAAGCGACTAGGAAAAAGAAGCTTAAAAAAAGTGACTAGCACAGATTAAGCGCTCAAAATGTGAATTCCTTTTGTTATTAAGTCATTATCATCATCGCCATCATCATCATCATCATCATCATCATCATCATCATCATCATTCTCACTCCAAAGAAGGGACTCTAGTTTTACTATCTTGGCTGTGTTTCAGTTGACATTTTCAGCCTCAGTTTAAATGCTATAGAAAAGGAAGAAAGAAACCTAGGTAAATAAGGAAGAAAGACCTCCAGAGAAATAAAGAACAGAATGAAGAAGAGAAACAGGAGAGAAGATAACCAGAAAAAAAAAATCAGAGCCATTAAAGTTGCCTTAGGTCCTTGGGGAGTGAATACTTTTATTAAATAGGGCTAAAGACAGAGGTGGTGGGAGGTACAGCAGCCCAACAGTGACTCATGTTCTAAGGTAAGTGGGGTACATTCTTACAGTGGTATATACCTCTTATCTGTGAAAAATAACTTAATTATGTAAACATTATTGTAAATAGCCTCACTTAATACTTGTATTAGGGTTCTCTAAAGGAAGAGAAACAACAGAATATATATATATATATATATATATATATATATATATATATATATATATATATAACATTCATATCATTTATATATAATATTTTTCATATATATCATATTCCGTGTCCTCAGGTGATCACAGCAGCAATCAGGAACCTGTTCTAGAAGACTCAAGCTTGCATCTGCTGCTGCTGCCTTGTTCTTCCAACTTATGTTCCATCTAAGTTCTAACCTATTGGACCATGCTGCCCACACTTAGAATGGGTCTCTGCTTCACTTCACTGTTCCACATGCCAGTCATTCCTAGAAACAGTCTCACTGACACATCAGAAGCCTCTTAATCTTGGGCCTCTCTTAATCCAATCAAGTTGACAATTCAGATTAGTCATTACAAGGCTCTTTGATCGTTTTCCATGGTGGTAGTGGTACTGCTGCTGAGATAATGATGGTAACAGCTAACATTTACTAAGCTTCTATAATGGGCCAGAAAGCACATTTCACAGGTGTAAACATTTGAAATCCAGATCATAAATCATTGCTTATTTAGTTACTGCTAGATGCAATTATCTTTAAAGTTCAATCAATCAAACAAGTATTTATTGAGTAATTAGGTGTTCATATGTAATTAGTAATATAATTGGATATGTATAAATCTTGATAGCTGCTCCCTTTGTTTTTCATTTTTATATCCTTAGACTCTAGAATAGTGTCTGATTTATGTACAAGATCAATAACTGATTGATGGATAAGTTAGTGAGTGAATGAATGAATGAATTTATAGGCTGGCTATGGAGGCAGCACAAAGGAGATGAAGCAGGGTGTTTAGAAAAGAAAGAATGCAATTTATTATTGAATTATTCATAGTGTGGTGTGATGGTTTAATAGTCAGGTTCTATTTCTACTCTACATTTGACCTAGTCAGTGACCATGCATGTTATTAAAATAAGTGATGCTTACCAGATTTCTAAGTCATTTTCAAGTTGTAACATATTTTGATTTGATAAAAGTGAGTTCAGGAATATTTAAATTTCTTCAGTTAGAGGAAGACAAAAGATTTGAGTGATAGAGGAAGTCTTCAGTGGAGAAATAATATTTGATTGTGGCAGGATTTCAATAGGATGACAGGACAACTAATATCAACTTCCTCCCATGTAGCAGACACTTACACAAATATTATCTTTCAGTCTCACAATATTGAGAGGTAGATCAATGATTTTTTTTTAAATTTTTTATTGTTGGTTGTTCAAAACATTACAAATTTCTTGATATATCATATTTCACACTTTGATTCAAGTGGGTTATGAACTCCCATTTTTACCCCATATACAGATTGCAGAATCACATCAGTTACACATCCATTGATTTACATATTGCCATAACTAGTGTCTGTTGTGTTCTGCTGCCTTTCCTATCCTCTACTATCCCCCCACCCCTCCCCTCCCCTCCCCTCTTCTCTCTCTACCCCCTCTACTGTCAACTGTCATTCATTTCTCCCCCTTGTATTATTTTTCCCTTTCCCCTCACTTCCTCTTGTATGTACTTTTGTATAACCCTGAGGGTCTCCTTCCATTTCCATGCAATTTCCCTTCTCTCTCCCTTTCCCTCCCACCTCTCATCCCTGTTTAATGTTAATCTTCTTCTCCTGCTCTTCGTCCCTACTGTGTTCTTAGTTACTCTCCTTATATCAAAGAAGACATTTGGCATTTGTTTTTTAGGGATTGGCTAGCTTCACTTAGCATAATCTGCTCTAATGCCATCCATTTCCCTGCAAATTCTATGATTTTGTCATTTTTTAATGCAGAGTAATACTCCATTGTGTATAAATGCCACATTTTTTTTATCCATTCGTCTATTGAAGGGCATCTAGGTTGGTTCCACAGTCTTGCTATTGTGAATTGTGCTGCTATGAACATCGATGTAGCAGTGTCCCTGTAGCATGCTCTTTTTAGGTGCGAATAGACCAAGAAGGGGAATAGCTGAGTCAAATGGTGGCTCCATTCCCAGCTTTCCAAGAAATCTCCATACTGCTTTCCAAATTGGCTGCACCAATTTGCAGTCCCACCAGCAACGTACAAGTGTACCCTTTTCCCCACATCCTCGCCAGCACTTGTTGTTGTTTGACTTCATAATGGCTGCCAATCTTACTGGAGTGAGATGGTATCTTAGGGTGGTTTTGATTTGCATTTCTCTGACAGCTAGAGATGGTGAGCATTTTTTCATGTACTTGTTGATTGACTGTATGTCCTCCTCTGAGAAGTGTCTGTTCAGGTCCTTGGCCCATTTGTTGATTGGGTTGTTTGTTTTCTTATTGTCTAATTTTTTGAGTTCTTTGTATACTCTGGATATTAGGGCTCTATATGAAGTGTGAGGAGTAAAGATTTGTTCCCAGGGTGTAGGCTCCCTATTTACCTCTCTTATTGTTTCTTTTGCTGAGAAAAAACTTTTTAGTTTGAGTAAGTCCCATTTGTTGATTCTAATTATTAACTTTTGTGCTATGGGTGTCCTATTGAGGAATCTGGAGCCCGACCCCACCGAATGTAGATCGTAGCCAACTTTTTCTTCTATCAGACGGCGTGTCTCTGATTTGATATCAAGCTCCTTGATCCATTTTGAATTAACTTTTGTGCATGGCGAGAGAAAGGGATTCAGTTTCATTTTGTTGCATATGGATTTCCAGTTTTCCCAGCTGCCGCAGTCTGGCTGGGCACAAATCACGAGCCACTGAAGCAGGAACAAACTTTATTTTTAAACTGCAGGAAAACACTTCACACAGCTCCCGGGGAATCCTCCCGAACGCGCCAGGAGGCTTGTCCAGGAACCCCCAGCCGGAAGTATCTCTCCCGGAAATCCCTCCTCCTGCACTTCCCCAACCAATGGGAACTCTCGGGGAATCCCCGGAAATCCCCACGAGAACTCCAAAATAGTGCGAGAACTCAAAAGTTGCGGCAGAGGCGGACAGGCACAGGCGCCTGTCAATCAATACTGTTGGCAAAATGCCAGGGGTCATACAGACTCAGCCGTGGCTCTCAGCATCTCCCCCTTTTTGTTTAATTAAACAACAAGCAATGTGGCTTAGGGACCGTGCCTGTTAGGCAGTCCAATTCAACATATGGTCCTTACCCTTCATCGGATGAACTGACCTCTAGGCGTCAGCCTCCTGTCTTAGGTTGGTACCACTGCAATTGGATCATACCCGTCACTGACTACCGGTCCAGCATACAGCCATACTTGTGGATAGGTCTATGCACCAGTGGGGGGGTGAGGTTCTTTGCCTCACCTCTGTTGGCCCCCAAATTTGGCCTTGGTGCCAGTGGGGGAGTGAGGTTAATGTGGCTTAAGGACTGTGCCTGGTAGGTTGTCCAATTCAACATATGGTTCTTACCCGTCATCGGAAAACTGACCTTTAGGCGTCAGCCTCCTGTCTTAGGTTGATACCACTGCAATTGGATCATACCCGTCACTGACTACCGGTCCAGTATAAGCCATTGGCCCCCAAATTTTAGACCATCACTAGCAGAAGGGAGGAGGATGCAAAATGCCATGACACTAAGCCAATTGAGGGCTCCTTTGAAAAATTGTACCACCGGTGACACCATCAACAAAAATACTCCAGCACTACCACAATTCGCTGTACCAACAGATAGTTCACAATGCATACAAGTGATACATAGTCCAGGCAAGGTCTGCAAGCAATTCAAAGCAGAGGAATCTGTCAATATGTCCATTTCCTCCCAAAGTAAATCGACTCCTTAATTGAGCATTACTTGTGGAGTTATTATTCATTGATGCATCAGTTTTTACAGTTTGTTGTGATAACTATCGAAGAAGCTGTAGTTTGGTTTTATCTTTGTCTTCACCGGCACTGGGATGAAGATAGGAGTTCTGGCAATGATGCTAAGAAAAAAATTATGTAACATACCAACAGGCACTAAGAAAACATTTTTTTGAACAATTTACATTATCCTGAACAGAATTATTAAATATAATGAGAAGGAAAGGTGAAAGTAAACAAACAGATCTGTTAACCTCCTATTTGTTCACATATTAAAACAATTTTCAACAGCTGTTTACCCAATCTAAATTAAACCATTAAAATCACGTGAATAAAAAAATTCGGATCCATTTATTCATGAGCGCTCCTCATATATGATATATGGACATACGCACATACAGACATACAACACAAAACAGAAGTGTGCACACATAACATACAACACTTAAGACAATAGTAAAGGCCTTGAAGCTTTACCTAGGTGAAATCTCCATTGCAATCCTTAAAAACTCCACAGTCAAAAAATAAAACTGATCAGAAAAACATTAACCTAGGTCTGTATGAGCTCAAAAATAAAATAGAACTTTATGATGTGGGAAAAGGCAAATAATAAAATAAATATTGAAAAAAGCATCCTGGTTAATCACTGTCGCAGATGTAAGAATAGCCAAACTGGAGTTCTGGATATCAGCTGTTATGGATTTGAGTCAAATCATCTTCCTTTTGGCCTGTAGAAATTGTTTTAGTTAATCTCTCTGGAATCCAAATCGGCTGCTGTTCTCCCTGTGGAAAAACACAAACAGAACCCCGACTCCAGACAATCACTGGGTCAGGACCTTTCCATTGTCCTGTTAGAATATCCTTCCAAAGTACCTTAGGCTTATGTACATTTTTTGGACACATATGCCTTTCCGCAGCACTAAGCCCTGAGGAATCCAAATTTAAAAAGTTTAGAGTAAAAAGGGTTATTTTAAGTTTATCTTTGGGTGACATATACCCCTTTCCAATTCCCTCTTTTTGCTTTAGTAAGTACATTTTAATAGTTTGATGAGCTCTTTCAACTATGCCTTGTCCTTGTGGATTGTATGGAATTCCTGTTATATGAGTAATGCCAAATGATGAGCAAAATTGTTTAAAAGAGGTAGAAGTATAACCAGGACCATTATCTGTTTTTAACTGTTTTGGAACGCCCACAGTGGCAAAATTTTGTAAGCAATGAGCTATAACATCTTTAGTTTTTTCTCCGGAATGAAGGGAGCCCATCAAAAATCCGGAAGAAGTATCAACTGTAACATGCAAATATTTTAATTTTCCAAATTATGGCAAGTGTGTGACGTCCATCTGCCAAATATGGTTAGGTATCAGTCCTCTAGGATTGACTCCAAGATTAACTTGTGGTAAAAAGGTCACACAATTTTGACATTGTTTTATTATTTGTCTAGCTTGTTCCTTAGTTATTTTAAAACGCTTTTGTAAAGTATTAGCATTGACATGGAACCTTTTATGAAAATGTGTAGCTTCTTCTAGTGTAGAGAAAATATGTATATCATGTGTAGTTTTATCTGCTAAATCGTTGCCCAAACTAAGGGCTCCAGGCAATCCTGTATGTGCTCTGATATGTCCTATAAAGAATGGATCTTTTCTGTCCCAGATTAGACTTTGTATAGCAGAAAACGAAGAGAAAACAGTAGAGGAAGGGGAAATCCTGCCAGCATCTTCAAGGGATACTATAGCATTAACTACATACTGACTATCAGAGAATAAATTAAATACAGAATCTTTAAACATCACAAAAGCTTGTAAAACTGCATTAAGCTCTACCTTTTGAGCTGATTGTTTGGGTACTAAAAATGTAAAAGTTTGATCAGGGGTAACTACTGCTGCTGTACCATTATTTGACCCATCAGTGAATACATTTGGAGCATTCATGATAGGGGTTTTTCTTGTCATTTTTGGAAAAAACTACAGGATGCGAAGACCAAAAAGACAACAAAGGATTAGATGGTAAGTGATTATCAAATGAAACATTAGATTTACACATGATTATTGCCCAAGTATTTAACTCATTAGCTAACTCATCAATTTGATCCATAGTATATGGAGTAATAATTTTATTGGGAGAAATTCCAAACACTCCCTTTGCTGCTTTTATTCCTTTGAGTATTAATTGTCCTACAGCCTCAGGATACCTAGTAAGAATAGTGTTAGGAGAATAAGATAAATGTATCCACAATAATGGACCTTCTTGCCAAAATACTCCTGTAGGAATATTTTTTGTTGGTATTACAATAAATAATAAAGGCAAAGTTATATCAATTCTATCCAAATGCATATTTTCCATATATGTTTCAATAATTTTTAATGCCTTTCTTGCTTCAGGCGTTAACATGCGGGGTGAATTTGGATCTGATGGACCTTTTAGGATATCAAATAAAGGTCCCAACTCTCCTGTTGGTATGCCTAGATAAGGCCTTATCCAATTTATGTCTCCTAATAACTTTTGAAAGTCGTTAAGTGATTTGAGTTGATCTACTCGTATTTGAATTTTTGGTGGACGGACCATGGTTGAGGATAATAGAACTCCTAAATAATTAATTGGAAAATTTAATTGTACTTTATCTATTGCTATCTCTAGATTATAATTTTTTAATAAATTTGTAAGTGTGGCATAACATTCTAGCAATGTGTTTTTATCTTTGTGTGCTAACAATACATCATCCATATAGTGAAATATTTGTAGTTTAGGATTTTGATTTCTAAGTGGCTGGATTGCTTTGTTAACATAAATTTGACACATAGTTGGGCTGTTAGCCATCCCTTGAGGGAGTACTTTCCATTCATATCTCTGATCAGGACCTTCATGATTCAGTGCAGGGATAGTAAATGCAAAATGTGGACTATCCTCAGGATGAATTGGAATTGAAAAAAAACAATCTTTAATATCTATAGCTAAAACGTACCAGGTTTTTGGCAAAGCAGACAATTGAGGAATCCCCGATTGAGCAGGTCCCATAATAACCATCTCATTATTAATGGCTCTTAAATCTTGCAATAATCTCCATTTACCAGATTTCTTTTTAATGACAAAAATGGGAGTATTGTAAGGAGATACGGAAGGTTGTATATGTCCCTCCGCTAATTGTTGTTTGACCAGGTCATGGGCTGCTTGTATCTTTTCTTTAGTCAGGGGCCACTGAGGAACCCATACTGGTCTATCTGATTTCCAAGTAATTTTTATTGCCTCAGTGACCCCTTCTGAAAACCCAGTCCATGTCTATTTATTCTCTGATCTATTTGAATGGGTGCTGCTATGCCTTGTTCTCCTAATCTTTTTTCTTTCCTGAAACCTTGTCTAGCCCTAATAGTGGGCGCATTTGGATTGATGTTATTTGTTAATGTCAAACCTAATTGATCTAGGACATCTCGTCCCCATAAATTTATAGGAAGATGATCCAATACATATGGCTGTATAGTTCCTTCGCATCCTTCAGGATCCTTCCAATCTAATACCATTGCACTTCTATGGGGATTAGTTGCCACTCCTAGGCCTCGAAGCGTTTGAGTGGCTTGTTGTAGCGGCCAATGTTGTGGCCATTCTTGACGAGATATGATGCTAAGGTCTGCACCTGTATCCAGTAGCCCATTAAATTCATGTCCTTGAATATTTAGTTTTAGCATGGGGCGAGAATCTAAATTTAAAGACAGCATAGCCCAATCTACACCTGTGGAGCCTAATCCCCTGGAACCTCTTTCTATAGTACTACTGGAAAATTTATCATGTAGGCTGGGTATTATTAATAACTGTGCTATTCTATCTCCTGGTGAAATTACTGATATACCCTTTGGAGAACTACCTATAATTTTTATTTCACCTTCATAATCGGGATCAATTACCCCGGGACTTATCATAAGTCCTTTTAGCGTAGAAGAACTGCGTCCTAACAATAAGCCTACTGTTCCTTGGGGAAGAGGTCCTTTTACTCCTGTGGGAATGATTTGAACTCCCATCTCTGGAGTTAGTACTGCTCTGGCGGAGGCGCAGATGTCCAACCCTGCGCTCCCTCTGGTTCGTCTGATGAGAGATCTGATGGATAATGTGTCCTGGGCACTACCCTGATGGTATTGCTGGGTTCCTCCATGGTGTTTCTGGGTTCCTCCAGTGCCCCGTACATTTGTGGTCGTGGGCCCCGGAGCATTGGGCCCCCCTGTCCGTTTTTTGGCAATGGAGCTCGATGCCTTTCTCCACGATATCGTGGGTAAACACTTGGTCCTTGTCTGTTTTTTGATAACGGAATACCCTCTATGGTGGTTTGAGAACGGCATTCATTAGCCCAATGTTTCCCTCTACGGCATCGTGGGCAAATACCTGGTATTCTATTCGTTTGATATCTAGCTTTGTTAAACCCTCCTCCTATGGGGCAACTCCTTTTAAAATGTCCTGTTTGATCACAATTATAGCATGTTTTTGGCCTGGCATCTAAAGCCTGTTGTACTGCTGCTAAGACTTGCCCTTGTTCATTAATGTCTCTACATAATTTAATATATGTGTTTAAATCTTCATGTCTCCATGGTCTAATGACCTCTCTGCAACAACGATTTGCTTGGTCATAAGCCAGTTGTTTTATAAATGGCATTGCCTGTTCTGTATCCCCAAAAATTCTAGAAGCTGCTTGAATAAGCCTATCTACAAATTCAGCGTAAGGTTCATTAGTTCCTTGTATTACCTTAGATAATTGACCTTGTAAACCTCCATGCCCCTGTAAAGTTTTCCATGCCCTAACCGCATCTACAGCAATTTGTGCGTATACGCCAGGATCATATTCAATTTGTTGCTGTTGACCCTCATAAGGTCCTTTTCCTAACAACATATCTAGATTTCTTTGAGGGTAACCGGCTGCTGCATTTCGCCTAGCTGTCTCCCTGCAAAATTCTTCATTGGCAACCTTCCATAACAAATATTGTCCTCCATTTAGCACAGATTTACACATACTAGCCCAATCTGCTGGCGTCATGTCCAAGTTGGTAATGGATTCGACCATGCTTACAGTGAACGGTGCTTGAGGACCATAGGTTGTTACAGCCTCCTTTAACTGCTTCACTGTTTTGAAATCTAAAGCACGGTGAATTCGCTGCTCTCCTGCCTGCTCAAGTACATGGCATGCTAATCTTTGAGGTCCTGTCTCAGGATCCCATCTATCAACTACGGGGTTTGAGGGCCACTCAGCTATCTCCATAGGGGGAGCTGTTGGTTGAATTACGCCCTCTGATGATAGAACGGTGTTAGTAGCAGCCTCCTGTTGTAGCTTTTTCCCTAATAGCTGTTTCTCCTCTAAGCTTTCTTCCTTTAAATTTTCTTCCTCTGTCTGACTAGCTTGAGAGACCTTCTCTTTTGCTTGATCTAAAATGTCTTTCTCCATGGTCTGAACCTCTAACAATTTACTTAACACTCTTTCAGTTTGTTTTTTACTAATTTCTAATCTGTTATAAAGATAACGCAACCCAATAAGATAACACAAAACAAAACCGAAACAGAATGAAACAAAAACGGAACAAAAAATTGTTGTATCAATTTTCCTATTTTCTTGATATGTGCATTTGTGGTCTATTTCTATCTCTTCCTCAGGGGTGAACAACTTCAAACCTTGAGCCAACCATTTTTCCCAATCTGCCTGAGAAAATTCTAGGGATAGGCAGCTTGAAACAAACACAAAACAAATCAAAACAAGAACACATTGTTTTTTAAAATGGTCACCCATTCTCTCGCCTTCCCTTAGGGGCAAGTAATTTCACTTACCCCGAAGCTTCAGACGTTCCCTGCACGGGCCACCAAATGCCGCAGTCTGGCTGGGCACAAATCACGAGCCACTGAAGCAGGAACAAACTTTATTTTTAAACTGCAGGAAAACACTTCACACAGCTCCCGGGGAATCCTCCCGAACGCGCCACGAGGCTTGTCCAGGAACCCCCAGCCGGAAATATCTCTCCCGGAAATCCCTCCTCCTGCACTTCCCCAACCAATGGGAACTCTCGGGGAATCCCCGGAAATCCCCACGAGAACTCCAAAATAGTGCGAGAACTCAAAAGTTGCGGCAGAGGCGGACAGGCAGAGGCGCCTGTCAATCAATACTGTTGGCAAAATGCCAGGGGCCATACAGACTCAGCAGTGGCTCTCAGCACCCAGCACCATTTGTTGAAGATGCTATCCTTCCTCCATTGCATGCTTTTAGCCCCTTTATCAAATATAAGACAGTTGTAGTTTTGTGGATTGGTTTCTGTGTCCTCTATTCTGTACCATTGGTCCACCCGCCTGTTTTGGATAAAGAGGGACACTACATACTGCTTAAGGGAACCATACACCAACAAGACATAACAATCATAAATATATATGCCCCAAACAATGGTGCAGCTATGTTCATCAAACAAACTCTTCTCAAGTTCAAGAGTCTAATAGACCACCATACAATAATCATGGGAGACTTCAACACACCTCTCTCTCCACTGGACAGATCTTCCAAACAAAAGTTGAATAAGGAAACTATAGAACTCAATAACACAATTAATAACCTAGACTTAATTGACATATATAGAATATACCACCCAACATCAAGCAGTTACACTTTTTTCGCAGCAGCACATGGATCCTTCTCAAAAATAGATCATATATTATGTCACAGGGCAACTCTTAGACAATATAAAGGAGTAGAGATAATACCATGCATCTTATCTGATCATAATGGAATGAAACTGAAAATCAACGATAAAAGTAGGAAGGAAAAAGCATACATCACTTGGAGAATGAACAATAGGTTACTGAATGATCAATGGGTTATAGAAGACATCAAGGAGGAAATTAAAAAATTCTTAGAGATAAATGAAAACACAGACACAACATATCGGAATCTATGGGACACATTGAAAGCAGTTCTAAGAGGAAAATTCATTGCTTGGAGTTCATTCCTTAAAAAAAGGAAAAACCAACAAATAAATGATCTCATACTTCATCTCAAAATCCTAGAAAAAGAAGAGCAAAACAACAGCAAAAGAAGTAGAAGGCAAGAAATAATTAAAATCAGAGCTGAAATTAATGAAATCGAAACAAAAGAAACAATTGAAAAAATTGACAAAGCTAAAAGTTGGTTCTTTGAAAAAATAAACAAAATGATTATTTTTTTATAATGAAACTAGGATACTAAAGAAATCAAGATCACCAATTGAGGGTAATCAGGATTGGAGCCAGGAGAGTCACATTTGCTGATTTAAAAATGGGCAGAAACATCACAAAAGAAGAGATATAGATGGCAACAAGTATGTGAAAAGATGCTCCATATTCTGTGTCATCAGGGCAATGCTAATTAAAATAACAATGAGATACAATTATACACCCATTAGAATGGCCAAACGAAGTACACTGAAAATACCAAGTACTGCAAGGATCAACAGGAACATTCTTTTTTTTAATTAATTTTTTATTTATATATGACAGCAGAATGCATTAAAATTCTTATTACACATATAGAGGACAATTTTTCATATCTCTGGTTGTATATGCAGTATATTCACATCAGTTTGTGTCTTCGTACTTGTACTTTAGATAATAATGTCCATCACATTCCACCATCATTTCTAACCCCATATACCCTTCCTTCCCTTCCCACCCCTCTGCCCTATCTAAAGTTCGTCTATTCCTCCCTACC
Organism: Marmota flaviventris; assembly: GCF_047511675.1. Lineage (NCBI taxonomy): Eukaryota > Metazoa > Chordata > Mammalia > Rodentia > Sciuridae > Marmota > Marmota flaviventris. The sequence continues at coordinate 90,984,847 of NC_092508.1, forward strand.
CCACTTATATCAGAGAAGACATTTGGCATTTGATTTTTTGGGATTGGCTAACTTCACTTAGCTTCATCTTCTCTAACTCCATCCATGTGTTGCTGGCGAAAATGCCAATGGTGCAACCACTGTGAAAGACATTTGGTGGTTCATTGTGAAACTGAGCACAGTCTAAGTATATATAATCCATTGATCATACTCCTTGGTAGTTTTCTAAATGAGATGAAACTTTATGTGTACTTAAAAACCTGTATAAAGATACTAACAGCATTTTTACAGTAGCCTAAATTTGGGAGGAAACCAAGATGTCCTTCAGTGGGTTAATGGATAAATTGTGGCACATCCAGTCAAAGGAATATTATTCAATTCTAAAAAGACGTGGGCTATCAACCCATGAAATGACATGGAGGAAACTTCAATGCACATTGCTAAGTGAAAGAAGCCAATCTTAAAAGGTTACTTATTGCATGATTTTAACTGTACAAATGGAGATAGTAAAAAAAGATCAGAGTTTAACACGGGTTAGGAGGGAGGAAGGGATGTCTAGGTACAGCACAGAGGAATTTTACAATATTGAAAATACTGTGTGACACTATAATGGTGAGTATATGTCAGTATGTTTTTGATCAAACCAATAAAATATATAAAAAACAATATTGGACCTAATGAAAGCTGTGATCTATGGTTGAAGAATTACATGTCAATGTAGGTTTATCAGTTGCAACAAATGCACCACTTTGGTGGGGAATGGTAATAACTGGGGGGAGGGTTCTACATGTGTAAAGACAAGAAGTATGTAGGTCATCTCTATACATTTCTATCAATTTTGCTATGAAATAAAAATCTTAGAAAAACATGAGAATATTCTCTGAGAAAAGATGATGGTAAACACAAACAGTAACATTATTAGGCCAATTATTAGAAGAAAATGAGTATAAAATTTATAATTATCAAAATAAGAAGTCAGTAGATGGATTGAATCCCCAAACTAACACAGCTGAAATATGATGCTGCAAATGGGGGAATATTTTGTTGGGGGACTCTCTTGGAAGACATGAATAAAGAAAAAGACCTGGGGGCTGGGGATGTGGCTCAAGCAGTAACGCGCTCGCCTGGCATGCGTGCGGCCCGGGTTCGATCCTCAGCACCACATACAAACAAAGATGTTGTGTCCGCTGAGAACTAAAAAATAAATATTAAAAAAATTTCTCTCTCTCTTTCTCTCTCTCTCTCTCACTCTCTCTAAAAAAAAAAAAAAAGAAAAAGACTTGGTAAAAAATGAGAGAATAGTTAAGAGACAGATGTAAAATTAATTTGTCAAGTGTATGTTTCACAAAGTCCCAGTGAGGAAAAAGTAGATAAAAATGAAAAATAAAAATAAAGAGAGAGAACTCCTGCACTTTTCTTTAAATCACAGAAAGACATAGGAACGTATTGGAAGGACTCATTCAGAGGCATCAAGAACACTCACATCCAAGCATATCATAGTGAGACATTTAGAGGAAGTGCTGTGGCAGACATTGTGGTTTGGTGACATTTTTTTCAATACTAAATCACATATGTTACAGAACCTGGCAAAACAAATACTCACTTAACTAACCTCTCTTGCAGCTTAGGGAGGCCATACAAGGGAGTTCTGGCTGATGAGGTGGGAGCAGAAGCCTGCTGATATGGTTTCTTGGAGGGTTTCACTGAAAAAAAGGACAGAAGTTCCCTAAACTGTCCATCTCCACTTTCATGCCTTGAACATGAAAATGATGGTGAGAGATATGTGAGCAATTTTGCAACAAGGAGGGAGGCAAAAAGATAATGGCACAAATATTTCTTAATATGATTTAAAATAGGAATATTTGTCTTAAACTCATGTTTAAAACAAAAGGATATAGGTAAGAGAAAATGGAGAAAATAGTGATAAAATACAGCAGATGAATCCAACTTTTTCCTTTGGTCAGAGTAAGTTTTAATATTGGACTGAAAAAAATCATAAAGGACACTGGGGGCACTGGTAACCGGAACAATAGGTATAACAATCATGAACATTTACATACCTAATACTATATATTCATAACAATAATTGGCAGCTCTACAGAGAGAAATAGATAATCAACAATTACAATTAAATAATTTAATACATGAATCTCAGAAACTGACAAATCAAGCAGACCAAAAATATGTGATTATTGAGCTTAACTAAATAGATGCATAGACGTTTACTCAACATCTCAAATAGAAGTTATACACTCTTTTTGAGGACAAGGAGCAGTTGTAAAAATGGGTCAGATACTGCCACAGAGGAAGGCCTTGTTATAATCTAATTAATCAATACCACATAGATCATAGTAAAGTTGGAAATAAGTACAAAGAAAACTAGAATAATCCCATATGCCTGAATACTAAATACAAATTTAACAAAGGATTTTCATTAAAATAAACATAAGAAAAATTATAGAAACCTTAGTTAACATAGATATATTATTTGACTATAATATTCACAGAATGAATCTACAGTTATAATTAAGGATAAATATATAGATTAGAATATATGATAAAACAAACTGAACAGAAAAGAAATAGGATTAATATTTATATCAAGAAGCTAGAGCTGTATGTGGTAGCACATGCCCATAATCCAAGTGACTTGGGAGGCTGAGGCCGAAGTATTACAGTACAAAGTCAGCCTCAGCAACTTCAGCAGACCCTGTCTCAAAAAAATAAAAAAGTAAAAATGGTCTAGGATGTAACTTAGTGGTTAAGTGCCCCTGGATTCAATCCCTACTAGTAAAAAACAAACAAACAAGAACAAAAAGAAAGTAGAAAAAAATTCACCAAAATAACACTAAATATTTAGAGACAATAATAATAAAGAATGAATTTAAAAATAGAGAATAATAAAAACCCAAAACAGAGGCTTAAAAAACAAAAGTTCTTTGAGCATGATAAGACAGATTCTGGTAAACCTGATTAGGAGAAAAAAAAGACTATTTCAATATTACAAAATGCAGTATAAAGATGGAATTTGTTAAAGACATATCAAAGAATAAAAATCATGAGGCTGTAATGATCAACTTTACCTTAAAGAATTTAAAAATCTCTCTATTTTATTTTTTACAGTGCTGGGGATGGAATCCAAGGACCATTGCAAGTGCCTACCGCTGAAGTACATTCCCAGCCCAAATTTCAAAATCTTGATGAAATATTTATTTGTGTAAACACAAATTTTTCATGAAAACAATTGTGGCATGTGAACAAAAATGCTAATTACTGAAGAAAATTAAATGTTAGTTAAAATTTTGCTTTATCATTCTCCTTCCCCACAAAAAAGCAAAGGATCAACAGCTTAAATGTGAGTACTATAGCCAGGTGCCTGGTGCCCTCCTGTAATCTGGGCAGCTTGGAGGCTGAGGGAGGTGGATTGCAAATTCAAAAGAAATTTAGTGAGAACTTATCTCAAAAAAGGGAGGGGAGGCTGGAGATGTGACTCAGTGGTTAAGTGCCTTTAGGTTCAATTATTTCCTGGTTACCCTACCCTTACTTCCCCCGAAAATTGAGTATTGTCAAATGTTCAAGGCACAGAAACTTTCTATCATAAATAAGTTGATTCAAATCATAAAGAAAGAGAAAAGTTGTTCCAACCCTCCTGGGTGATAACAGAAGCAGGAGAACAGTTCAAATTTCAGGTTGTCTGGATTTCTTCCATCACAAATCACTTCATAGATATATTCCTCCCACCTACCCTATGAAATGAGGCAGGTTAGTTTGTGGAATAATGGAATAGCTAAGGTGACACTCTATGGACACCTGGTTTATTTCCTTACTGACATCAGTGTCAGTGGAAGACTCCATTATCATACATTATAGTGCCTAAGGTAGTCTAATTCCTGTAGGTGAGGATTTAAATTTTTATACAAAATTCAGAAGAAGCCTGATTTCTTCTTCTTCATCATCATCATCATCATCATCAACATATTATTATTATTTTTAACAATATTGCAGAACTGGATATTGAACCTGGGGCCTTGCACATACTCACATGCTATCATTACTCCCTCTTCTTGCTATACCATGTTTCCCTCTGAGAATCTACCTCAGGATGTGTCAACAACTTTGAGGACATGTCAGGCCATTGTTTCCCAGTCTTTGTATTATCAGGTCACTGTAATAAGGAGACAGGTTGGGAGACTAGATTCTCTTATTTGTGCCTCTGCACCCACCACTCCACCTTTTTTTTCAATATGTATTGTGGTAGTTTATTTTTCTTCCAAGAGTGTAGAAACTTTTTATTATCATCATCATCATTTATATTGAAACTATGAAAGGACTAGACTTTTTCTCTTTGTGTTATGAGAATAGTTATCATGATAGACTTTGGTATTAAGTTAATCTGTTTGATTTTTACTGTCTTTTTTTTCTTCTACTTGTTGTCAGAGATTTTTAATGTAGATTATTTTTCACATTTTTCTACTTTTTCTTTTTAATGTTGTTGTTGGTTTTGTTTTTGTTATGCACTGCTGGGGATCAAATCCAGGGTTTTGTACATGTTAGGCAAGCATGGTATCCCTGAGCTACACCCCCAGCCAGCTCAGACTACTTGTTTTTAAACAATTATGAGACAATACTCCTATTTTATTTAATCCTTTAATAGCCCTGATTTTTAAAGCAGAAAATGATAGTTTTGGTACACAAAATTATAGGGTGATTTCACATATAAACAAAGATGAAAAATTCTTTAAAAATAAAACTTTATTTTTATTCATTTATTATGTATTTACTTATTTTTTTAAGTATATAATGACCAAGTAGGGTTTATTCTATGAATCAAAGGATATTTTGACACAAGTATCCAAAAATTCACATATATGGTTTATTGGATAATGAGTTCCATAATTATTTCCATAAATTCCATCCTTCATGAGGCAGTGTAAGTAGGAAGCTTTCTTAGCCTTATACAGAAAACACTACAAAACACAGAGTGAATACACAATGTAGAGTCTTTATGTGCATTTTTTCCTAAGTTTTTCAGTACTATTTATATATATATATATATATATATATATATATATATATATAATAGTATAATAATAATATATATATAATATATATTATATATATATATATATTAGGACTGATGTGTTTCATATAATACCAATGAAATTGCAAAAATAAGACAGGAAAAATGTAATAGATATGAAGAAATAGAAATAAGTTATTATTTCCAGATTATCTATATATCAAACTAAAAACATAAAACTCTAGAGGTCTTTGATGATACCTATTTTCTTTCTCCTCTTGGTGGCAGATTTGATAGCTGACTCAGGAAATTTGAGTTTTCTCAATGGAAGTACAAGGTGACATAGGTGCTGAGTTTCAAAGGTCCCCCTTTCTAAAGAGACTACCATTTCTATCAGAGCTTCCCTTTAAACATGATACAACCCTTCCTTGGACTTTGTCTCATAGATGTCTGGAGTACTGCAGGAAGCAGGGTTCCTTTCTGTTGGAACATTGGCCTTGGAACATGTAGTCTGACTTTTCAACTTTTCACTGCCTAAGATATTGAATAATGAGAGTTCATAGGATTGCGTGTCCACTGCTTTTTTACTGGTAATTTATAACTCCAATTATATCTGCACTATCTGGTACTAATATTCCAAGTCTATTACTCCTTGGCATAACACAACATTTACAAATTATTATAAATAACAAGAGAGTTTAGCCATTTGTTGGATACAAGGTTAACTTATAAAATCAAATTACTAATAAAAATTAACAGAAATTATAGATAATAAAGTAACAAGAACTGTGAATAGCTAAGATCACTCAACAGTGATCTCCTCTTGGACCTTGGCAGGACCTTTTTGGTGAACAATAGCATAGTATACAATAGGATAGTAAAGGATGAAAAATTTCCTATATGAATGAAAAAGGATAAAACTATTCATTGTTTAAATATGATGTTTACTGATCAAAATGGAGAAATATAAGAAAGAAAACTGGAACATCTACAGATTTTTGAAAGGTAAATGATGTCTAATTAAACCATAGATCAAAAAGGAAGGAAAAATAGAAAATAGTTGTAAATGAACAAAAAATAGAATAAAAATGAATTAAAATATATGCAATGTAAGTCAAACAGGACTCAGAAAGATTTTTTGGGGGTGGTGGTGGATATAAAAAATTGTGCTCTATTGAAACCAGGGCCACTTAACCCTGAGCCCCAGCCCCAGCCCTTTATTTATTATTATTATTTTTTTGTATTTTATTAAGAGACAGGATCTCACTGAGTTGCTTAGGGCACTGCTAAGTTGCTGAGACTGGCTTTGAATTTGCAATCCTCCTGTCTCAACCTCCTGTGCTACTGGGATTACAGGTGTGTACCACTGCACCTGGATCAGACTGAAATTTATAACATTAATGGCTTATGTTATAAAAAGGAAATGTTAAGATAAATGATCTATATGGTAGAAAAATAATGCCCCTATATATGTAAAGATTAATTTAAATACACCAAAATATAGATATAAAAATCAGTTACATTTCTAAATACTAGCAATGGATAATTGGAAGTAGAAATGCAAATAAATACCATTCACAGTGGCATCCAAAAATTATAAAATAACTTGGAGATGTAGCTCACCGAATATGTAAAGATATATATCCCCTTAAAACTTCAAAATTCTGCTGAATAAATTTTAAAAAATATTTAAATACGAAATATACCATCTTTAATTCTGCTCTGAAAGATTTCTAGGTTCAACATAATTTCACTCTTTATTTATTCAATATAATCTCAAGTCTTTATTGTTGAAATCAATGAGCTGTTTGTAAAACTTACATTAAATTCAATGAAACTTTAATATGTAAAGCAGTTTAAAAAACATGAAAGGCTCATGAAGTGTGATTTCAAGACTTATATTTTAAAAACTATTTGGTATTGATATCAGGATCTACTTGTGGATCAAAAGAATATAAATGGTAGTTTAGAAACAAGTTAAATATTTTAGTACCTTTCAACAAAGTCAAATTTATTTAATAGAAGAAGGATTTTTTAAAAAATAAAATAGTGCTAAAGGAACTGAATTTGTTAGAAAAAAATAAACTCTCTGCATTTCATTCCACAAACTAAAACAGATCATATACCTATATGTAAAAGTTAAAACTTAAGCCGGGTATGGTGGCTCAAACCTGTAATTGTAGCATTTTGGGAGAGTGAGGCAGGAGGATTGTGAGGTCAAAGTCAGCCTCAGCAACAGTAAGGCACTAAGCAACTCAGTGAGGCCCTGTCTCTAAATAAAATTTTAAAAAGATTAGGAATGTGGCTCAGTGATTGAGTGCCCCTAAGTTCAATCCCTTATATACCCCCACCGCCCCCCACCAAAAAAAAAAAGTTAAAACTTAAAATTCATAGGAAAACTTTGGAGAAAAACATTAAAATCCTTATTTTTGGCAAAGATTTCTTAGAAAATTGCTAAGCATGAGCTATTAAAAAATTGATAAATCAAAGTTGATCAAAATTAAAATGGTCTGCTCTTCCAAGGCACAACTAAGAAATCAAAAAGGTAAGTATAGACTGGAAGAAATGTTCTCCATATATCTGTCTTAAAAAGAACTTATAACAAGAATGTGTAGAGAACTACAATAAAACAACTCAACTTCAAATACAGCCAAAAGATCTGAATACTCCCTGAAAATACATGAATAGACAATATGAACTTGAAAACACAATACAAATGATTGTTCTTTAGGGAAATACAAGTTAAACCCACAATGAAGTATACTTCATTGACCCATTAGAATGTTTAAAATTAAAAATATTTAGTAGTGTGTACCTATAGCCTTCAGAACTTGGCAGGCTGGGGCAGGCAGATCACTTGAGTCCATGTTTGAGACCAGCCTGGGCAACATAAAAAGACCCTGTCTCAAAACAAACAAGCAAATGACAAACAAATGAAAACCACTCAAAAAATAATATCAAATGCTGTCAAGAATGTCTAACAAATTGAATGTTCATATATTACTGGTTGTAATGTGCAATGGTACAATTACTTTGGAAAATTGGCAGATTCTTACCCTAAAACCCGGAACGTTAACTTCTAGCTATTTACCCAAAAGAAATGAAAATCTTGGTCCACACACTTACACATAAAGCTCATAAGCAGCTTTATTTATGCTGTAGTAATCCCATAAGTGGAAGCAGCCCAAATGTCCATCTGTAGGTGAATGGCTAAACACTCTGGTATAGTCATGCAATGGTACACTATTTGACAGAAAAAAAAAAAAAAACACTGATAAGCACACAGCATGACATTCAAAAATATTATTTGTAGAACAAGGCATATGCCATGAAGTAAATAGAGTCTGATTTCATTTTTATCCAACCCTAGAAGACACTGATCTAATTTGTAGCATCAGAAAGCCTATCAGAGGTTCCCAGGATCCTACTCTGAGCCAACCTCTAAAAGAATATCAGGGCACCAGAGATGTGCTTTACCAAAGCTGTCAGATTCCCAGGTATTCTCAGGCAGGTTCCCTTCACTCACTTCTCTGGGGAGTGTCCTAATTCATTGGGTCCCAACTGTTGGTCCAGAAACTAGTGTGTTGAAAAATTAAGAGAAAAGATCAAGTATGTTTTTAAGGTGCAGAATTTATTTAATTGTAACTGACTATTTCCTTATTGTGAAATTATCTCCTTATAATTTGGTGCTAAAAAATCCATTTAGTTTATGCACTGGTGACAGTCAGTGATGAAGTTGAATTTTAATTGCCTTCTTGGCAAGTCTGGGTATTAGAAAAAAGAAAAAGAAAAGGAGGAAGGGAAATTAGGAGAATGTCATGATCTATTTTGAGCAAGGGAAAGATCTTAGAAAAGAAAAAACACAGGCAATAAAAACAAGAAAAATCAAGAAAAAAGGAAGCAGAAATGTGAGTAGAGAAGTTTAATAAAACAGGGAAGTTTCAATATAGAATTTATAACAGTGAGAACTGTTTAATACTTAAGACATATAAAAATGACTGAAAATGTATAAAAATAAGTATAGTACAAAAGGACAATTAACATAGGTAAATTAAGTCTCAAACTCACTACTAATTATATAAATGAAAATTAAAACAGTAAAATACTACTTTATAATCACCAAACTATCAGGAACTAGAAGACAGGAGGAAGAGAAATTTATATGTGTAGCTTGTGAGAATGTAAAATGTTACATAAAAGCTTGAGAGAAGTTGACAGTACCTAGTAAATAACCATACCTGGACCCTATAGCCCAACTCACGAAAACCCTTAGGGCTTGATAGAGTATTTTCTTAGTAGCCCTGCTTGTGATTGCAGAACATCATGAGCAATCTGAGGGTCTGGCCATGTAAAATGAGGTGTATGCATATGTTGAAATGCAGGTGCATGAGTTGTCTGCAACAAGGAGCTTAGATTGACCTTTTAAAATTTTTATTTTATTAAATTTTTATGGTTATACATAGTAGTTGGGTTCACTGTGACAAACTCAGACATGCATGGAAATCAATTACTGTTCATGATCACTCCTCTTCCCTCCTGTCCTCTCCACCTCTCCCCTCCCACTTCTTCTATAAGACTTTCTTTCGCTCATCTATTAATTTGTATTTGATTGTTCTTCATATTAATCTTATTCTTCCCTCCCCTTTCCTTTGTTTTACTCTAGCTTCCACATATGAGAGAAAACATTCAACCTTTGGGTTTCTGAATTTGGCTAATTTCACTTAACATGATATTCTACAATTCCATGTATTTATCAGTATATACCATAATTTCATTCTTTTTAATGGCTGAGTAGAACTCTCTCTCTCTCTCTCTCTCTCTCTCTCTCTCTCTCTCTATATATATATATATATATATATATATATATATATAAAATTTGTATATATATACCACAATTTATTAATCCATTCATCTATTGATAGGCATCTGGGTTATTCCATAATTCAACTATTGTGAATTGTACTGCTATAAATATTGATATGGCTGTGTTGCTATAGTATGCCAATTTTAGATCTTTGGGGAAAATACCCAGGAGTGGGATGGCTGGGTCATATGGTGGTTCCATTCTAGTTTTTTAAGGAATTAAGTTGACCTTTGACAGCATGAAATAATCCAACCTCAAAAAAAGAGTGGTGAATGAAAATAGCAAGAAAAATAATACACAATACTATTACTTACACACATTAAAAGCACATATGAAAGATGCTCTTCAATTTCCAAGAATACAGTACATGTAAATAGTAGTACTTGAATGCAAGTTTGGAAGGGTTAGAAAGGGGAGGACTGAAAAAAGGAGAATATAATAAGGATAAAATAAAAGTTATTAACACTGATGATGAAAGTAAGATGAATTGATTATTTACATGCTCTATACTTTGAAAATTAATCAAAGCCATAATAAGTTAGTGCCTTAAAGTTCATTTGGAAGGGGAAAGGTAAGCTCCCAAAAGTGAACTCAATTTATTCCTCTATCAGTCATTGCTTTTTTATGTCACTACATAGTGTTATGTATGTTTGTATATTTCTTTTTTATTATCTATTTTTTAATTCTAATTTGTTATATATAATATCAAAATGCATTACAGTTATTATTACATATATAGAGCACAATTTTTCATATCTCTGGTTGCATATAAAGTATATTCACAACATTCATGTCTTCATACATGTATGCAAGGTAATAATATCCATCTCATTCCACCATCTTTTTAACACCCTGCCTTCTTCCTTCCCCTCCCACTCCTTTCCCCTTATCTAAAATTAGTCTAATTTTCCCATGCTCCTCCTCCAAACCCCACTATGAATCAGCCTCCTTACATCAGAAATAACATTCAGCATTTGTTTTTTTGGGGATTGGCTAACTTCATTTAGCATTATAGTCTCCACTTCCATGCACTTACTTGCAAATACCATAATTTTATTCTCTTTTATTGCTGAGTAATATTCCATTGTGTGTATATACCACATTTTCTTTATCGATTTATCTACTAAAAGGCATCTAGGATGGTTTCACAGTTTAGCTATTGTGAATTGTGCTGCTATAAACATTGATGTTGCTGTGTCCCTGTAGTATGCTGTTTTTAGTTCCTTTGAGTATAGTTCAAGAAGAGGAATATCTGGGTCAAATGGTGGTTCCATTCCCAGCTTTTTAAGGAATCTCCATACTGCTTTCCATATTGGCTGCGCAATTTGCAGTCCCACCAGCAGTGTATGAGTGTGTCTTTTTCCCCACATCCTCACCAACACTTATTGTTTGTGTTCTTAATAGCTGCCATTCTGACTGGAGTGACATGAAATTTTAGAGTAGTTTTGATTCGCATTTCTCTAATTGCTAGAGATGTTGAACATTTTTTGATATATTTGTTGATTGATTGAATATCCTCTTCTGAGAAGTGTCTGTTCAGCTCCTTGGTCCATTTATTGATTGGGCTATTTAGTGTTTTTGGTGTTTAATTTTTTGAGTTCTTTATAGATCTTAGAGATTAGTGCTCTATATTATGTGTGAGTGGTAAAAATTTGCTCCCAAAATATAGGCTCTCTATTCACCTCACTGATTGCTCTTTTGCTGAGAAGAAGCTTTTTAGTTTGAATCCATTCCATATATTGATTCTTGATTTTAATTCTTGTGTTAAAGAAATCTTATTAAGGAAGTTGGAGCCTAATCCAACATGATAGAGATTTGGGCCTACTTTTTCTTCTAATAGGTACAGGGTCTCTGGTTTAATTCGTAGGAATTTAATCTCCTTTGAGTTGAATTTTGTGAATGGTGAAAGATAGGGGTTTAATTTCATTTTGTTGCACATGGATTTCCAGTTTTCCTAGCACCATTTGTTGAAGAGGCTGTCTTTTTTTCAATGTATGTTTTTGGCACCTTTGTTTAATGTAAGATAACTGTAATTACGTGGGTTTGTCTCTGTGTCCTGTATTCTGTACCATTGGTCTACCAGTCTGTTTTGGTGCCAATACCATGCTGTTTTTGTTACTATTGCTCTATAGTATAGTTTAAGTCTGGGTATAGTGATGCCACCTGCTTCACTCTTCTTGCTAAGGTTTGCTTTAGCTATTGTGGGTCTCTCATTTTTCCAGATGAATTTCATGACTGTTTTTTCTATTTCTATGAGGAATATCATTGGGATTTTGCTTGGAATTGCATTAAATCTGTATCATGCTTTGGGTAGGATGGTCATTTTGACAATATTAATTCTGCCTCTCCAAGAACAAGGGAGATCTTTCCATCTTCTAAGGTCTTCTTTAATTTCTTTCTTTAGTGTTCTGTAGTTTACATTATAGAGGTCTTTTACCTCTTTTGTTAGGTTGATTCCCAAGTATTTTATTTTATTTTTTGAGGCTATCGTTAATGGGGTAGTTTTCCTTTCAGAGAATTTGTCACTGATATCCAGAAATGCCGTTGATTTATGGGTGTTAATTTTGTATCATGCTACTTTGGTGAATTCATTTACTAGTTCTAGAAGTTTTCTGGTGATTTTTTTGGGTCTTCTAAGTATAAAATCATATCATCAGCAAATAGTTTTAATTTGAGTTCTTCTTTTCCTATCTGTATCCCTTTATTTTCTTTCATCTGTCTAGTTTCTCTGGCCAGTGTTTCAAGAACTATGCTAAATAGAAGTGGTGAAAGAGGGCATCCCTGTCATGTTGCAGTTTTTAGAGGGAATGCTTTCAATTTTTCTCAATTTAGAATGATGTTGGCCTATGGCTTAGCATAGATAGCTTTTATGATGTTGAGATATGTTCCCGTTATCCCTAGTTTTTCTAGTGTTTTAAACATGTATGGGTGCTTATTTTATCAAATGCTTTTTTTGCACCAATTGAGATGATCATGTGATTCCTAATTTTAAGTCTATTGATGTGATGAATTATATTTATTGATTTCTGTATGTTGAACCAACCTTGCATCCTTGGGATGAACTCCATTTGATCATGGTGCACTATCTTTTTGATATTTTTTGTATTTGATTTGCCAGAACTTTATTGAGAATTTTTGCATCTATGTTCATTAGAGATATTGGTCTGAAGTATTCTTTTTTGATGTGTCTTTGCCTGGTTTTGGAATCAGGGTGATACTGGCCTCATAGAATAAGTTTGGAAGTGCTGCCTGTTTTTCTATTTTCTGAAATAAATTGAAGAGTATTAGTATCAGTTCTTCTTTAAAGGTTTTGTGGAACTTGGCTCTGTATCCATCCAGTCCTGGGCTTTTCTTGGATGGTAGATTTTTATGGTGTCTTCTATTTTGTCACTTGAAATGGATGTGTTTAAATTGTGTATGTCATTCTGATTCAATTTGGGCAAACCATGTGACTCTAAAAATTTGTCGATGCCTTTGATATTTTCTATTTTATTAGAGTACAAGTTTTCAAAATAATTTCTAATTATCTTCTGAATTTCTGTAGTGTCTGTTTTGATTTTCCTGTTTTATCATGAGTTTTAGTAATTTGAGTTTTCCTTCTCCTTTGTTAGCATGGCTAAGGGTTTGTCAATTTTATTTATTTTTTCAAAGAACCAACTTTTTGTTCAGTCAATTTTTTCAATTGTTTCTTTTGTTTCAATTTCATTGATTTTAGCTCTGATTTTAATTATTTCCTGTCTTCTGCTGCTTTTGGTGTTGATTTGGTCTTCTTTTTCTCGGGCTTTGAAATGTAGTGTTAGATTATTTATTTGTTGACTTTTTCTTCTTTTAAGGAATGAACTCCATGCAATGAACTTTACTCTTAGTAGTGCCTTTATAGTGTCCTAGAGATTTCAATATGTCGTATCAGTGTTCTTATTTACCTCTAAGAATTCTTAATCTCCTCCTTGATGTCTTTTGCAACCCCTTGTTCATTCAGTAGCATATTATTTAGTCTCTATATGTTGGAGTAGTTTTTATTTTTTATTTTATCATTGATTTCTAATGTCTTTCCATTGTGATCTCATAGAATGCAGGATATATCTCTACTTCTTTGTGTTAGTTAAGAGTTGCTTTGTATCATAATGTATGATCTATTTTAGAGAAGGATCCATGTGCTGCTGAAAAGAAAGTGTATTTGTTCATTGAAGGATGAAATATTCTATATATATCAGTTAAGTCTAAGTTATTGGTTGTATTACTGAGTTCTATAGTTTCTTTTTTAAAAAATATTTATTTTTTGTAGTTGTAGTTGGACACAATAACTTTATTTTATTTATTTATATGTGGTGCTGAGGATCCAACCCAGGGCCTTGCATGTGCAAGGCGAGCGCTCTTCCACTGAGCCATAACCCCAGCCCCCTATAGTTTCTTTTTTTAATGTTTATTTTTTAGTTGTAGTTGAACACAATATCTTTATTTTATTTATTTATTTTTTCATGGTACTGAGGATCAAACCTAGGACCTCTCACACGCTGGGTAAGTGCTGTATTGCTGAGCCACAACCCCAGCTCCTCTATAGTTTTTCTGTTCAACTTTTGTTTGGAAAATCTATCCAGTGGTGAAAGAGATATGTTAAAGTTACCTAGAATTATTCTATTGTGGTCAATTTGACTCTTGAACTTGAGAAGAATTTCTTTGATGAACATAGATGCTCTGTTGTTTGGGGCATACCTATTTATAATTGTTATGTCTTGTTGTTTGCTCTCTTATACCATCCTTGAATTCACAGAACATTTTAATTATGTACATATGAACTCCTTCTCTGTCATTTCATCTGCTTGCTAGCCATGGATTCTATTATTATGTGGCATCTTTATTTGTTTGGGGCACTTTCTTCCCTTATCTTTTCATGTTGCTTGATTGTTTTCTTTTCTAGCTCTGTGAATCCCAGGTGTTACCCTTTTTACCCTATAGGCTTATAATGTCCCTGAAGAGTTCCAATACCTCACGTTTGAGGAGAAGGACAATGTTAACTGATTCCCAATATAAAAAATTACCACCTAAAAACAAATAGTTGTTATTAAAATATTTATAGTTTGGTCACAATGTACAGAAATGGTGAATTCAATTATTATCTATAATATAATCAGTAGGTTTGTAATAGGGTTTACAGTCTCTGATGATGGACAAAGATCCGGGGGTGAGGAGTACGATGATATGCTCAGAGGTATGAGATGAGGATATAGAATTATTATATCTTAGGAAATGTAAAAGAGAAATCTAAAGAAGAAGGTAGTAGCAGGAGAACAGAGAGGTAGTAATTTTGGGTAGACAAGTAAGAGGGAAGATAGTAGAGTATATAAGACAAATATACATATATATTAAAAAAATTTAAAAATGTTAAAATAGTAAAAATTAGAGAGAAAAAAAGAAAAAAAATAAGAGAGGAAAAAAAGAATATACCACATAACTATTAGACTGCAGAAATTAACAGTTATCCACAGGATGTGACTTTCTTAGATAAATCTATAAGCAATTGAAACAAATGGATTAAAATTATGATAACTGCAATCTTCTTTATCAAACAGCTATCCTTACCACCTTATATGTTACTGTTACCTTATGTTGCATTTTGCTTGTGAAACATTATTTCCTGGACCAGGTATATCATAGCACTTTTGCTTCATGGTTTCCAGGTAATATACTTAGACCCTAATAGATTTTCTCACAGGAGTTTCAAATTCTTTTAAGAACATGGAAAAAATTGTGGACTATGCTATCTCAGGGATAGAGATAGCATTGCAAGCTGACTTCCATTTTCTACCATGTTCTGGATGTCTTATTTCAAACCTCCCAGCCCCTATGGATTCTTGCTCTGGCACTGGAGACAAATAAAACAAAAGGAAAATTTTCCATACTCACAAGACAACTTTTAACACCAAATGTGTGGAGATTGTTTCACACACTAACAAATTTTCCAATTCTGTGTACATTAAATGGATATTCTATAGTTTAACTCAATTCTGAAAGTATCTGCTAGGAGTTAGTGTCAGACTTCATAGGTTTAGACTCAGTCCAACAATACAATCCTTAATTCTACACCCCAGCAACAACTTATGTATTCTGGGAGTATTCACACTTCTTTCTAACTTGACTATAAAGTTGGGGGTTATTACAACTCTCTCCCCACTCACATTCAATTATTTCTTGGAATGGCCCACAAAAACTCAGAGAAGCATTTACTTATGTTCATCTATTTATTATTAAAATACAGATGAACAGCCAGATAGATACAAAGCACAAGGTCTGGAAAGGTGGAGAGCATAAGAGCTTCTGTCCTGGTGGAGTAGGTGTGACTCTCCACACACATGGATGCCTTCACCAACCCTGAAGCCTTACAAATTTGGTAGTTCAGGAATTGTTATGAAGATTTCATTACATAGGTATAATTGATTATTAATTCAATTTTCAGTTGTTCCTCTGACCACTCCCCCCTGCTTGTGTGGAGAATGGAGAGTAGGGCTCCCTCCTTAAAATTTCAATCATGGGTTGCTATTTTTGGTGACCAGTCCCCATCCTGTAGCTGTTCAGAAATTCACCAAGAGTTGCCCAAAAGGATCCTGTTACCTGGGATAGTCAAGGAATTAATGAGCTCTACATAAGATGCTCCTATTACCTCCATCACTCAAAAAATTACAAGGGTTGTTGGGAGTTCTATGATAGGAACTGGGACCAGAGACCAAGAACACATTTTATAATATTATAGAAATGAAGTCGAAATGTTAGTCATGTTTGTACAGGGTCAAATCCTTCTTAAGCCAGTTATCTGTGGTGGATCTTGGGCAAATTACTTAGCTTCTCTGGCTTAGTTTTCTCATTTGAAATGTGAGGAAAACAATCCTTTGTTGATAAGGGTCTTATGGGATTTAATAATGTTAATATGAAATGTTTATACCTAAGGACTTACCTGTTTGATGTGCCCATTTTAACCTTATTAAAAAGTTGATGTTCTCATATATTTAATGGTCCCCCAAACCAACCTCACTTTAACTTTTTTTTATTGTTATCCAATTATCAAGTTCTATCATTCTTCAAAATGTCTCATTCTTGTTTTCTTAGTCTATAATTTTTGTTCAGATTCCTGAAAGAGTTTTAGAATGAGCATCAGGCTTTAGGGATGCTGTGATTCAGTTGGACACATTAATTGGTTATAAAACAAAGCTGAAAACAATTTATCTTCAGGTTGTGCTAAAATCCCTCACAAGCTCAATAAAATAGTACATGTAGTGAGAACTCTCACCGGAATTTCTGTTCAAGATAATAAAGAAAGAGAATGAAAAACTCACTAATAAAAGTACAAAAAATAATGGGAAGGAGTGACAACCTCACAGAAAAGGTTTTAATAAATTTTTGGAAGTCAGGAGATACAAGGCATCATAATGAAAATTGAGTCACCCAGGAGGGAGCCACTATTAAGCAAGCTCCTGTGAAAATGTTCAACTGATGGGTAGCTGTTCTTCAGGGTGGAGACCCCCAGATTTAGCTTGTAGAGAGAGTTAATATAAAGAAAAGCTAGTGAGACTATTAGTGAAAATAACTCTACGGAATGTCTGTACCCAATGACCTCATCCTGTCCTCATTTTGAAATGGCCTTTTGCCAGAACTCCTTCTATTTTCAGGGTTTGCAAATGGTCAGCAGCAAGGGACATACCCTATATGGGTAGGATATTGAACCTTCCATCTCTTAGGAAATCTGGTTCATTCAAACCCCAGGAATTAGTTGGAAAATAAACACAAAATGTAATTTGGTGGCTTTTATCTAGAAGCAAGACAAGTTTGATTAAAAACTTTACAACTACTGTGAGACCAGTACTTTGCCTTTGTTATTTGTTCAGTCTTGAAAGAGACACGAAAAACACAAATGTCATGAATGGCTCTCTGAGTAAGAAATATTGACCCCTGCTTCTCCTTTCTTATCCCAACCTCCATGAACTAAAAATCAACCTATAGCTATTAGAAACATACAATTGGTGAAGGTCTACTCTAGTCAGCTTAGCTTCTTTGTGACCAAAAGACCTGACAAGAACAATGTCAAGGAGAAATCATTTATTTTGGCTCATAGTTTCAAAGGTTCAGTCCATGGTCAGCTGACTCCATAGCTCTTGAGGTACAGGAGAAAATTCTTGTGGAATGGTGTGGTGGAGGAAGGTAGCTCAGAACATGGCTTCAAGAAGCAGAAAAGGAGAACTGTGCTCATAAAGGACATAATGTAGACCCCAAAGGCCCACTCGTGTCGCGTCCCCTCGCCAGCAAGGAAGACACGACACAGGATTCTTCTTTCAGCAGTTTATTCAGGCCTGGATTCAAGTATCATCTTCTAGCGACCCCCTCGCCGAGCGCCCAAGCACAGCCTAATAAAGCCTCCCGCATACCAATCCCAAGCTGCCACATGGATCTTTCTCATAGGGTGATAAGGGATTACGTGCCAATTCTCCATAAAAGGAGTTGTTTATCACAGGCCACAGTGGAAGCCGGCGCCATCTTCTAATGGCGGCCACGGTCTATAGGAACGGCTCACCACACACTCGTAGTGACCTACTTCCTTCAGCCATACCTGATCTGCCTATAGTTACTGCCTAGTTAATCCAAATCAGTGAATTAATCCACTTATTAGTTTTTACTTTTTATAATCTAATCATTTCACCTTTGAAATTTTTGGGATTGTCTCACACATGAGGTTTTGGGAATCATTTCATATCTAAACCATAACAAGATCCATTAGAGAAATGTACAAAAATGATATTGTTGATGTTAAGTAACCAGAAGAAAGAAAGAAAATGCCCTACTCAGGGAGACAAAAGGAGATTTCTTCTACTTTCTGTAGTTGAGGACCAACATTCAACTTGTTCTTGTAGACCAAATACCTTCTTGGTCTGAGAGGAACTCTGGGATCCTTGTTCCCTTATTTCATAGTCTTTGACCAGTTTGTATAAGTGGACTTGAAGTTCAGTGCCTTGTTTCCCACACCAATTTATCATCATGTCTGAATTATTTGCTTAGACTTGAAAACATGTTTTGTGTGTGATAGCTTTCTCTTCTTGGCGTTTGAGCCTTGGTCTTTATGTTTAAACCATTGAGTGATCACTGTGAACTAGAACATGGTTAACCCACCCAACTGCATTCTCAAAAACTCACTTTTCTCATATCATTGTTGACTAGGATTTGCCCTGAATCCATCACATCCTATGAACATTGCTGGTTTATCTGCTTTTCTCAAATACACCTTACTAATAAGCCAACTTCATTTTTGATTAGTTTCTGAACTTCAATTAGATTTGTTGTCCTCATTTTTCCATGCTTGATGAATTATATTGTGTTGTTTTCTGATTTGTCAGTAAATTCTCTTCATAGTTCATAAATGGTTATGCTTTCTTAATTGAGTTATGTTTCAGGAATTATACTTTCCCTTAAGAACACCAGCATAATTTACAATAACCAAATACTCATGTAAGTGGATTCCATCAAATTCTGTGATTGACATCAAATGGTCAGAGGAGTTTGTTTAAAAGAAATCATGGGATCAATTTTTTTGCCCCAGAGATGATGCATGTAAAAAAAATTTGATTTCTCCTATATAGAGCTGATGACTATGACTGGAGATAACCAAGGGAGTCTCCAATGTCTTTTGAGTTACTTGTTCTTAGTGTTTTTCTCTGGGCCAAAGTTCTCCATTGTGCAAGTAACTAACCTCCAGCAAGGAGTTTATTTCTATAACTTTGAAGTTAGTTGAAACATGACTAGCTTTAATCTTTTCTTTGATCCTTCCACCAATCCAATTCAGTGTAGTGGGCATTGTTTGAACTGCTAGTGTGGTTTTAGGAGCTGAAGATATTGGTTAATGTGTATTGACTGTGTGGTGTTTGTCCTCAAAGTGCTGCCAAATTAGTGTATGAGACAGTAAATGAATGAATACTTTCATGAATAATATGGCAAGTTATCCACAAGTTTTTCCAGGTATGCTAAAAATGTAAATTCCTTCCCTTTTTGTCATTTTGTTTTCATTGCAAACTCTCATCTCACCAGGATAGCTGAATATTCCCATCCTGGCTTTGGGGAATTCCACTCTGTGGTTGTATTAAGTTCCTGGAGGTTGTATGTTGGGCCAGTGTCTTACAAGGGGGTCTAAAGGCAAGCAGTTTGTTTTCATGGTCCACCTCAGTGCTTTTCTTCAGTTCTGGTTACCCTCTGATGCTTCTGAGCTATAAGCCACAGGAATATTTGTCAAGATGGCCAGCAGTGTTGCCTGATCTAGAGACTCTTTGTCCTGTCTTCATTTTAGAATCCCCCAAATTGTCAAGAAATATCCGTGCCTGAGCCTTCAACTCACCCTTGAGGTAACGATTCAATTGGTTTTGGAAGTAAGATTTAGTGTTTTTGTTTGTTTGTTTTTAAAGTTCCCCAGATGAGATTAAGTATTTTTTGAAGCTGTCCAGTTGATTCTAATCTACTGTTCATTTTCAAAACCACTGGCTTGATGTCCCCATACCATTTCATTTTATGACCTCCAGGCTTCCAGGACCTACCTGTAATACTGCTTTTCCTTCTGCTCCAGACTCAAGTAATCTTTTTATCCTGTACAGGAAAACATATCACAATGCTGCCAACATGTGTAGGCAAGGGGGCCCCTGTCTCCTGGAGCCTACAACTTATAAAGATATACCATGTGAGAGTCTCTATTCCTTGGGACCTGATGGTCTGCACTGGCTGTGGGTGGTTGTTACTTCAAAGCATATACTTTTTTGACTAATATCCTATAAGTCTAAAAAAAATATTTTCTCTGTGTTTCTGTCCCTAAATTCTAGAAAGTAAAAGAGGAGAAGGTTTGTGGGTCATGTCACTGCTGGTCATAAAGGGACAATGGGTGTACAAAAGAATTCCAATAATGGAAAGGTGTAGGTAAAAGAACAAAACAAATGATTTGTAATACTTTCTCTAGGACAGTTGGATTCAAATAGCTTCTTATCTAATGAATTAGAAAGTATTGCTTTCTAGTAGTTATGAACAAATTATTTGCTTCACTATATAATTAGTGGTTCCAGTGGAAGGGTCTCAGGAGAGAGTTTGATATTCATAGCGTTTGTACATAAAGGTCAAACACCCTATAATATTAGTTTATATTTCTTTTGACTCTTTTACATAGATAGGTCTACATGTAAAAAGCAGTGCTAAATTATATTTTTTTAATACTAGCAACTAGGTAGAAATGGAATGTTAGAATTGTAAATAGTGGAATTTTATGAAAATATTTCATATTTTTTCATCAAATTTTAAAAATTAAATCATTAGGTGGAAAAGATAGTTTTAGTAAAAATTGAATAGTTGCTAGATGACATTTTAGTTTAACTTTGTAGATAATTTTGGATATTTCTGGAAAAATAACTTTTTGAAATATTTTTTATGATTTAGCAGACTTTTTTTTTTTTTTAAGTATCTGTAGAGCAAATTTAGGTTTACAACAACACTAAAAGGCAGGTACAGAGATTTTCCAATACTCTTTGCCTTTACGTATGCATGGCCTAACTCATTATCAAAATCTCACTGTATGTTTGTTACAAACATATGAACCTATGTGGACACATAATCACCTCAAGATCGCACTTTACATTAGGGCTCGCTTTTGATGTTGAATCTTCTATAAGTGTTCAATGAATATACGATGACATATATCAATTATTGTAGTGTCATGAAGAATGATTTTGTTGCCTTTAAGATCCTCTGTGCATACCAAGGCATCCAAGCTCTTTTCTAACTAAATAGCAAGCAGTGATATTTTTACCATGAGTAGTTTTATCTTTTCCGGAATATCGTATAGTTGGAATCACACAGTATGTAGGCTTTTCAGACTGGCTTTTTAAACTTTGCAATACACATTTAAGTTTCTTCCTTGTCTTTCCATGGCTTGATAGTTTATTTCTTTTTGGTGTTGAGTTACATTCCACTGTCTGGATGTACCACAGTTTATGTATGAACTCATCTCATGAAGGACATCTTGATAGCTTTCACTTTTTGGCAATTATGAATAAACCTCCAGAAACATCCATGTGCAGATGTTAGAGTAAACATAAATTCTCAATTCCTTTGTGTAAATTGTTGGCAAGATGGTATAGTAAGAATAAGGCTAGCTTTGTAAGAAACCACCACTGTCTTCTAAAGTGGTTGTATCATTTTGCATACCCACCAGCAACAAATGACAGTTCTTATTTCTTCACATCTTCATCAGCATTTGGTATTATCAGTGTTCTGGATTTTGATCACTCTAATGGGTGTGTAGTGATATCTCATTGTTTTAATTTGCAATTCCTTAATGGCATATGATGTTTAAAATTTTTTCATATACTTATTTGTCATTTTCCTTGGGGAGGTATCTGTTCACATTTTTAAATAAAGATAATTGATCTTTACAATTTTTATAAATGTTTAATTTTATAACTTTATGAAAGTATATTTAAAGTTAATTGACTTTGAATACAATTAGAATACAATTTTTAAACTAATGTCAATAGAACAAAAATTTTGTGACAATTTGATTAAAACAGCTGTTGTATTAAAAGCAAGAAAAAATTTTATGGAAAATGTATGTAATAGTTTATAATGTATTTTAAATTTTATCATTAATCAAAATATCATTGCTGTAAAAAGAGATACATATAAAATTTTATGTAATCATACCTGATATTTTGTGAATGTTTAAAAACTTAAATATTAGCTTCCCACATTTTTTCATTATGAAGGTAAATTTTCAATATATGAGGATAATAAATTTTGTTTAACAGTACAAAAGTTTTAATAATTTTATATAGTTCTAAATGTATTATGGGGGGGTTCAGATTTTATTCTTTTCTTGATCTCTATGAGTGTTTGGGGTGGGACTAAACCCTGTTCTCCCCCACTAGTGTAGACACTGTGTTGTGCACCACATTCTCCCACTTCAGGAATACAAAAAGCAAAATTCATTAAGATTATTTTGGCTTTCTTTTCCTCACTAAGGCTATGAGAACAGAGCTCAATATTTGTTTGGATTGGAAGAAAAGGAATGGGAAAAATATAGAAATGCAAAGATTTTTTTAAAAATAATATTTATAAATATTACCTAATCATACATAGATAAAGGTATGAATAGTATTCCATGAAGCATGGAGAAGTAATAACAATCAACACATGATAAACAGTCAATTTAGAGGGATCCTGTTGTGATTCAGAGGTCAATTTGTAAGTGAATTTTTATTTAGTTATTTTTAATTAAATAATTTATTTTAATTAGGTATATATGACAGCAGAATGCATTTTGATTCATTGTACACAATCGCACACAAATTTACATTTCTATGGTTGTACATGATGTAGCATCACATCATATGTGCAGTCATAAATATACTTAGGATAATGATGTCCATCTCATTCCACCATCTTTCCTGCGTCCATGCACTCTCTCTACCTACCCTCCCCTTTGCCCCAAATTCCTCCATTTTTCCCATGCCTCCCCCCTCCTCATTAAGGATCAGCATCCACTTATGAGAGAGAACATTTGGCTTTTGTTTTTTGGGGATTGGCTTACTTCACTCAGCATGATATTCTCCGACTCCATCCATTTACCTGCACATGCCATAATTTTATTCTTTTTTAATACTGAGTAATATTCCATTGTGTTATGTACCACAGATTATTTATCTATTCATCTAATGAAGGACATCCAGGTTGCTTCCACAGTTTAGGTATTGTGAATTAAGCTGCTATGAACATTGATGTGGCTGTGTCCCTGTAGTATGCTGTTTTTTAAGTCCTTTGGGTATAGAAAAAGGAGTGGAATGGCTGGGTCAAATGGTGGTTCCATTCCAAGTTTTTTAAGGAATCTCCATACTGCTTTCCAGATTGGTTGCATCAATTTGCAATCCCACCAGCAATTTATGAGTGTGCCTTTCCCCACACATCCTCAGCAACATTTATTGTTGTCTGTATTCTTGATAACTGCCATTCTTACTGAATGAGATGAATTCTTAGAGTAGTTTTAATTTGTATTTCTATAATTCCTAGAGATGCTGAACATTTTTTTCATATATTGTTGGTCAGATGCATATCTTCTTCTGAGAAGTGTCTGTTCAGCTCCTTAGCACATTTATTGATTGAGTTGTTTGTTTTGTGGTGCTAAGTTTTTTGAATTATTTATATATCCTGGAGATTAGTGCTCTATCTGATGTGTGTGTGGCAAAAATTTGCTCCCCAGAAGTAGGCTCTCTAATTCACCTCATTGATTGTTTCTTTTGCTGAGAATATTTTAGTTTGAATTCATCCCATTTATTAATTCTTGATTTTGTTGCTTACGCTTTAGGAGTCTTGCAGACACAGATGAACAGATTGGATTTAAAAAGGCCCCACTATATGTTGCCTTCAAGGGACTCATCTCACAGGAAAAGACATCCACAGACTGAAGGGAAAGGCTGGGAAAAAACATATAACTCACATGGACCATGTAAACAAGCAGGGTTTCCATCCTCATATCAGACAAAGTGGACTTCAAACCAAAGCTAGTGAAAAGGGATAAAGAAGGACATTTCATAATGCTTAAGGGATTTATATATCAATAAGACATAACAATCATGAATATCTATGCCCTAAACAATGGGGCATCTATGTATGTCAAACAAACCCTTCTGAAATACAAGAACCAAATAACTGATCACAACACAATAATACTGGGTGACTTTAATACACCTCTCTCACCACTGGATAGATCTTCCAAACAAAAACTATACAAAGAAACTATAGAACTCAATAATATAATCAATAATTTGGACTTAAGAGATATATGCAGAGTATTCCATCCATCAACAAGTGAATACACTTTCTTCTCAGCAGCACATGGTTCTTTCTCCAAAATAGACCATATGTTATGCCACAAAGCAAGTCTTAGTAAATACCAAAAAAAAAAAAAAAAAAAAAATAGAGATACTACCCTGATTTCCATAAGACCATAATGGAATGAAATTATAAATCAATAATAAAATTAAAAAGAGAAGCTATCTAACACCTGGAGACTAAACAATATGCTATTGAATGAGGTATGGATAACAGAAGACATTAGGGAGGAGATAGAAAAATCCTAAGTGAACTTTTAAATCACAGTTATGTGTCCTGAATCATGAGATGTCAGTGTACTGAAGAGGACACCAAATGATCAGCTAAAGTTTAAGAAGACAACAGTTTAATAATTAAATAAAATATGTATGAAGTTGTGTCTCAAAAATGTGAACATTTTCTAAGAAATGCACTGCTGGTGATTTTTCAGTTTTATGAACATCATTGAATATGCTTACACAAACCTTTATAATATATCTGTTTTAGTCAGCTTTTTCACTGCTGTGACTACAAACCAACCAGAACAATTGTAGAGCAGAAAAAGGTTATTTGGGGACTTAGGGTTTCAGAGGTCTCAATTCATAGACAGCAGCCTCTATTCCTCTTGGCTTGAGGTGAAGCAACACATCATGGCAGAAGAGTGTGGTAGAGGGAAGTGGCTCACATGGTGATCAGTCAGCAGGGAGACACCAAGATCAGCTCACCAAATATATACCCCAAAGCATGCTCCCAATGACCCCACCTCCTTCAGCTACACCCTGCCTGCCTTCAGTTACCACCCAATTAATTCCATCAGTGGGATTAATTATCTGATTGGTTTAATGTCTGTTAATCCAGCCATACCTTTCTCCTCTATACCTTGTCTCACTCATGAGCTGTTGGGGGACAACTCACATCTAAACCATAACAATATTCTACTAGATGCATAGACTATGTACTATAGCCTAGGCTACAAACCTATATAGCATGTCATTTTCCACATATTTTACAGATGTGTGTGATGGTATAAAGTGGGCAAATGTAACACAATGGTATGTAATCATGTATCTAAACATACAAAAGGTATAGTAAAAATGCTAGTAAAAAAATAATAGGAATTTTTCAGCTCCTTTATAATGTTATGGGATCACCATTGAAGGTGCAATTCATCATTGGCCAAGCTTTGTTATGTGGCACATGACTATATATACGTACATGTATACATTATATATGTGTATGCATATACATGTGTGTAAATACATATAAGACATATTTCTTCAGCATATTTTCTACTTACTGAAGTCAAGAATTCTTGAAATATGGTCTTCTGAATACTGCTATAGGATGGAGTTTCCTGGCCATGCCATATTAAAGTATATGGGAGTATATTTAGGGAATATTTTTTTTTTTAACAAGCACCCTATGTTCTTGTGGCATACAAGAGCTTTAAAACCACTATGCCAAAAACTCAAAGAAGATTGTTCTGTTGGGTTACAGAGAAAGAAGAGGCCAGAGTAATTGAAGCTAGAAAGATCTATTGTGGTTTATTAATTCAAACATGAGGTTCTAAAACCCAGCTCCCAGGGAAGTGACAAGGGAAATAAGGAAGAAGAGATGAACACACAAAAGATTTGGAAAATAAATACATTACTTATTGTCTAGACATGGGTGTTTCGGAAGATAAATCTTAAGACTTAACATTTTAAGTAATTATCCTAATAAAGTATCTAATGTCTTGATGTCACCCCTCATACACTTAATGCATAGACCCATTGAGTGTAACTGATTTGTCCAAGGTCATATATCTTCAAAGTGATAGACTCTGAAAGTGAAACCAAGTCCTTGGTCATTAGGGTTTGCTGCCTAACTATGACTCACATATGTTTCCAAGGTTTTAAAACTAAATGATTAAGAAAGTTTGTCTGCCATTTGATATTGTCTTGAGGATCATCTATATATATATTAAGCAACAAGTACTGTACTAAGTGCTGGTATTAGAATGGGGGACACAATAAATATGCTATCTGGTCTCCATGCCATTCATTGTCTTTTTGATAAATTATAATATTAATGCCAGAGAAAGATTCTTCAGAGTGGTAAGTTGATGCAGATAAAGGAATGTGATGAGTTTTATTTTAACAAACACTGGTTCTAGTCATGCTTGTTTCATGTACATTCAAATTGTCTAGTTCTTTCTGCAAACCATGTGCATGTATTTTTTTATGTATAGTATAGGTCAAAAAACATCTTGTCTATATACATTTTAGATAAGGGAAAGAGAGGAGAAGAGTAAGGGGTGAAGAGAATGTTTATATATGAGATACATTAAACACTGATTTTCAGCCAAGTGACTGCTGGCCTATGGGTAAGACTATACAGTTGTTTTACCAGATGGAACACAGTTATATTTGGGGGGCATGTTTTTTTTTATCAAAATTGAGGTCTTTCTCCAGAAAAATGTGCTTTTTTAATGAGGGATTATATTTTAAATTCTTCCATCCTTTGGATGAAGGCAAAGCACAAAGGCAGTATTGGCTGTTCACAGCATATACTTGTAAATTGTCTGTTAGCCAGGTTTCCTTATGGAGATAGACAGTGCAACTTTGTCCCTCCTTGTACTGGGAATAGCAAAATCAATCAACTTGGACATACTTTGGGCAATTTTCATCATGAAAACTGATATGCATTGGTTCGAAATGAATTTATTCTGTAAATATTTGTGCTCATAAAAAAAGGTAAATGAAAAAACTGGCCATTTCAAGATAGACTATTGAGAAATAATATAATCAGAATTATTTTAGAAAATTTAGAAAGACTCCCTGAACAAAATACCTGTAGATGAAAATTGTCATATTTCTGTGACTGCTTTAATGTACATCTGAGAAATTTTTCTTTTCTTTTCTTTTTCCTCTGGTGCAAGAAGTAAAGTGCAGTGCAGGGTCTTGCATTTGCCAGGAAAACCCTCTATCCCCAGCCCCAGATTTTTTCTTCTCTTGAAGAAAACTCTCATGTTTGGGAGAGGGTTGGGATTTTATATGCTCATGTGATATAATCTACTCTTTTTTTCCCTCTGAAATATAGAAGAATGAACCTCAAAGAAAATTTTTAAATTACAATATTTCCTAAATTATTAGTAGGAAAAAATCATAGTGTCATTTTTTTAACCATTCTGAGGTTTGAATAATAAAATACAGAATAAAACTATGAAATCAAATTCTGATTATAGAAGGATAGACATTTTTATTTCTTCTTGGTTTGTAAATTTAACTTAAAACTAAAAAAGAAGGAGGAGAGGGAGAAGGATGAGAGGGAGAGGAATATATTGAACGATATTTTTGATATTTTCTAAGGTTTTTCTTTTTGTTAGTTCAGAGAACACAAAACTCCACAGTTTACTTACTGTGATTCTGATTTTGTCTGCACAGAGATAGCACACATATGCTACACTTAATTTGTACATTATATGGAAATTATATTGATATGATTAATAATTTCCATAAGAGAAATAAAGTACACACAGATTAAATGTGATCATAGTAACTCAATGAACACTTCTTCAGTCACAAATGAAACATTTTATAAAGCCATTCTTACATTTCTTAATTATTAATATTTATTTATGAGACTAATTTTCTGTTTATCAACTGTCATTAATTCTGATGACTTTATGATTCACAAGCTCCCTTAGGCTTAAGATAATGACTTTAGTTAACAAATTGCAGAGTTCCTACAGTTTTTAGATTTGCCTCATAAACTCGTTATTCTACAAAGTCTTAAAGTGAAGTAAAGGATTTTTTCTTGAAAAGTTCCAACAGCTTAATAGATCCATGACCAAATTGTTCATGATCACAAGCCCCTGGAGAGTTGCCATGAATAACTAGGCATAAATGGGAGCCCCAATGTTACAGCTTAAAGATTAGAAGTTCTGAGCAGACACATAGTTAGAACTTTATTATCCAAGAGTTCACAGTTCCAGGGGGAAATTAGATCTCTTCAGTTCACTCTTCCCTAGAGATTTAATCACCAGTGAAAATAGTATACTCCATGGATTTACCAATATTTAACAACATTTCTCACAATTAGTTTACATGTCGAGTGAGAAAAACCCATGAGTACTGCTTAAACATACTTAGAGTTCTCTTATGAAGTCATTTGGCAAAGGCTTGTTATGCTCTGATTAGCTTATTAGTTCATTCTGGATCTGATAGAGTTTGGGGCATTGTCTGTCAACTTGCTAGGAATTAGGACAGAAAATGCCTTCGAATTGTCTTTGCTCATTTAACCATGTCACTGCAGATGTTCACTATTTTAATACATCTCTTAGTTGGGAGGCATACTCTATGTATAATCAATTAGAGATGTACGATTTTGAATAAAGAAGAAGTTAATAAGTAGATTAAAATGCTAAAGAGACATACTTTCTTTTCAAGTGAGTTCCAAATTGCATATCAATATATGATTAATTGTGAGCATGAAAAGGTCATTTCAGACTCCCTAGTAAGTTTATGCAGTGATAATAAAAATTTTCACAGCATACAGTTTATGAAGCAGTCTATAATGGTAATTTAACTTGTACTTAGATTATTTATTATTTACAAATGATTATAAATTATTTTTTAATGTGCAAGAATGTCTTGGTTAGTTTCCTGTTGTTATAATAAAATACCGAATACCAGGTAACTTATAAAGAATAGAAGTTTACTTGGATCATGCTTCTGTAGGCTGAGAAATCCAAGAGCATGGTGTTGGTATCTGCTTGCCTATCATATGATGGGACAGAGAAAAGTATGCCAGTTTGTGTCTCTTTTCCTTTTCTTATAAAGCCACTAATGCCTTGTGAAGTCTCATGATTTAATCTTATTCTAATTACTTTCCAAAGGCCCCACTTTCAAGATTGTCAATATAGGAATTTAAGAATTAAATTCCCAACACATAGACATTCAGAACACATTCAAGGCATAGCAATTAGATATATGAGAGAACTTTAAGTTTCCTTGAATGACTAATTTATGTAAAATAATTATATAGAAATATTAGTGGTGTTTTCAAAAAGTGAAATGAAAAATTCAAGTCTTATTATTTTCTTTTCCCATCTCCTATCTGCTCTCATTACTTTAGTATAAATGAGTTAGTAAGGTGACAATGTAGTGTCATTTTAAATAAAAGATTAGTTTTTCCAGACAGATATGGGACTGCAGCACTGGATAGCTTCAGTGGGCACCATTCCTATAATAGATTCTTGAATGGTGCTCCCTGGAGTTCTGCAGTACACACATGGGTGGCCCTACACAGTGGGCCTGAAGCGACTAATGGAGAGACTTTATTAAACAGCACTGGGAAAAGTTATTTGCTCTCTCTGATACTTGATTTCCTTATCTATAAAATGAAAATGATTTCACCTGTCAGATATGGTTCCTATGTAAATAGATGAGCTTTCACAAAAGTTTATTTCCATAACAACACTCAATGTGGTACAAACTCATAGTAGGTAGGTGCTTAATAACTGTTAGACCTGAAAGTAGAAAGAAGGTAAGATGGAATCTAACAAGTGGTTAAGAAGAAAGCAAAAAAATGATGTTTGCTCAGAGGTGTAAAACCCAAACAAAAGGTCATTTCTGGCCTACTTGGTATAGATAAAACCTTTTGTTAATTAGATGATACACACACGCATGTGTGCACACATGCAAATATTTGCCGACGTACACTCAAACATGCATTTGTGCACAAACAGCCTCCAAATTTTGGACACTTAGTTGAAAAATGCTAATTTCCATCATATGAATGTTAGACATTCACAAGAAAATATAAAGCAGACATTTGGAAATTAGTTTTCTAGAGAAAGAAAAGATATTACAACAAAAGAAAAAGCTAGAAGGGTTGTGCATTTCAATCTAATAAAAATATAAGTGTAATGACAATTATTACAGCTATCAATCTTCAATAATTTGTGAAGAATCCAGCCTTGAATGCAATGAAGCTTTATAAGATTTGTGATTACAGAGTGTAAAATATAACAGATGCTACAATATTTAGATGCCTGCTGGCATTTACCTTTTCCTCTGCACAGTTCATTTCAACTATATGAAAATTTTATGTGTTATATAAAAGTAGAGAAAAAGAAATTTATTTGTAAAATAACCACAGGAGAATTGATAGTGTTTCTAGCAATGTGGTATTTGATTCTTTTGTCCAGATGAACTGTGCAAGAAAGTGGAGAATTTGATGATATAGTATTATTTTCAGTTTTCATATGGTGGAAGACATATAGGTCAAAAAAATAACATTGATGTTGAATTGTTACTTCATTTGCAACATCGAGAGCTGATTTCTTAGAATGGGAGACAAACTGTTCACTTGAGAAATGGTTTTGCTTTGAGAATTACAATTGAAGGGTAATGCATTGCTGCCATTGGAAAGATGGCCAACGTTAATATTTCAAAGACAAGTACTTAAGATGCAACACCTGTTTTTCTGTGTGTGTGTGTGTGTGTGTGTGTGTGTGTGTGTGTCTGTGTTTGTGGTATTGGGGTTTGAACCCAGCTTCTCTTGCGTAGTAGGCAAGTGCTCTGTCAATGAACTATAACCCTAGTCCAACACCTGTTTGCTTTTTTAAAAATACATTTGTGGAATATCAAATGTCAGTCATCTTGCTTAAAAAAATTTCAATATCTATGGTTGCATTGTAAACATGATATTATATTTCTGGTATAATAAAGCAAATTGTTTACTTTTGAATATTTATGTTCCTTATGTTAGAAAGTTTATTTTTTATTTCATACTGCATCTATATTTTTTTCAGAAAAATAATTAGAAAATAATGAAAATTTTTCTAGATCTGCAAGCTAGAAGCCTGTAAGTCATTTTTGACACCTTCATCTCCATTTTCCCAATATCCAATAATTCATGTTTCTATTGATTTCATTTTCTAAATGTCTGCTAAATGTCCGCATCTCTACAACTATCACAAAGTTTCTATAGACTCTCCTGTAATAGAAAAGTTTCTTAACTTTTTCTTCCTGTACCTATACCATCAAATCAAATCCATTTTCTATAAAATTTCAAAATGTCAATTTGACTAATTTTTCTTTGATTCCTTGAAGGTATTCACACTAATTTAAGATAAAGACCAACAGTCTTAATATGTTCATCAGTACTGAGTTGGCTCCAGAATTCTCTACTCTCAGCTACACCTCTGCTCTCCTCTAACTCTCTACAGTCCAAAGTCTACTTCCTGACCTGGAAATCCTTTTTGTTTTTTTTTTGTGGAATCAGTAATTTTTCCCATACCAGTGGCTTCAAACCAAAGTATGTGTATTCCTGGATGTGTGTAAGGTATACCATGAATACTGATAGTTTTAAATGAGTTAGTTTCCTGATCCGTAGTGTCCATATGGATTTTTCTTACAAGTGGTCTGCTTCAAGAATGTGTCAGCAGGTAAGCCTGTTTCTTTATTCCACTTCCAGTTCTACAATTACACTACTTCTGCTTTACAAGCAAGATAAAACCAGGTAGGTGTTCCTCCTACTCATTCTGATCCTTGTTGTGCAACATTGCATCAGTTGTTAAAATCTCTGGGGCACCAAGAGAGGGATAATTTAAATTATCAGTGTCATCGAAGTCGTCTTTAATCAGGTGCCATTTTTTCCCATCAGAAATACAATAACATATTTCTGTTAAGGGAAGGTGGGATATTACAAAAATGGTACTTTGGCCTAGATTGTAGTATTCTGAATTCAGGTTTATTTTGTGGCACAGGACAGCAGGATTCATGGCAGTTTTCTTCAACCATATCACCTCATTTTCTCCCAAATTTTTGCCTAGGAAGCATTGCACCTTCAGAGGGTCTTAGAGGAGCACATCAACCCAGGGGTGGGTGAGAAATATTGAAGGCATCAGTGTTTATTTCCTACAGATGACAAACCAGGGGAGATTCCTTGTTTTATCAATCTATTCATCTTAATTTTTTCTGTCTCTGTTTACCTATCTCAGGATATTAAAATTTTGAAAAAAGTAGTATAAAAATCAATTAATTTTGATGTTTAAAACTCATATATCACCTGTATAATCACTGCAAGCTTGGAGACTTTTCCTCAATGATCTGAAATTTCACGATGTGTCTCTTGGCAAACACTGTTTTCATCCATATACTGGAGTGATCTTGGAACATATTTTCAATTGAGAGTGTACTTTTCAGTTATGGAAACTTATATTTCCTTGATGATGGCATTCTATCTTTTGTTGTTTTCTCTTTCCAGAATGCCAGTTAGCCAGATGTTAGACTTATTGACGGATACTCTGACTTTTAAAATATATTTTCCACTTGTATATTTTGCTCTACTTTTTGAGAAATTTTCTCTATTTTTTCTAATCTCTTTTTAAAAAAAAAAATAAAACCATCCATTCTCATTTCATAGTTGCTATGTGTTTATCTCTATGATTATTCTATTCTCATAGTAAAAAAAAAAAAAACACATAATGCAGAATCTACTCTCTTACCACCATGTAAACTGGTTAACTAGATGAATATTGTTGTAGAGCAAATCTCTAGAACTTTTTCATTTTTCAGGACTGACACTCTGTACATCTGGGTTGGTTAGGGTTGTGTAGAGAAACAGAACCACAAGAGTACTTGTGAATACTCAAAAAACAGAATACTTAAGAAGAGCTGATGTTACACTTTGAAGTCCAAAGACAGGATATGACAGTGCTGTTTCAGGAAATCAGGTAGGATGAGTTCACTTTTACTCACGACCAGTCATCCTTTATGTTCTCTTCAGACCTTT
This sequence comes from Marmota flaviventris, assembly GCF_047511675.1. NCBI lineage: Eukaryota > Metazoa > Chordata > Mammalia > Rodentia > Sciuridae > Marmota > Marmota flaviventris. Next base: position 91,018,368 of record NC_092508.1, read on the forward strand.
AAATGCTTTTATGAGGGCTTTCCAAATGAGACAGCACAATCAGGTTTATTGAGTCTAAATCAAATATTAATTTCTTCCAAAAATCCCTCAGATATTACCAGGATCATGTTTTATCAAATATCTGGACACTCTGTGGTCCAGTCAAGCTGATATATAAAGTTAAACATCACAAATAACGATTTCCCAGTCCTTCTGTTCTCTATTTTAGATACCTCCAGTGAGTGGAATCCTGATGCATGTATTTTTCTGTGACTGGCTTATTTCGTTTAGTATCATGTCCTCAAGTTTTATTGATGTTGTAGAATATGGCAGAATTCCTTGTTTTTCTTAAGGCTGAATAATATCTGTTTTATGTACATACCACATTTTCTTTATCCATTCATCTGTCAATGGACATTTATGTGATTGCTTCAATAAATATGGGAATGGAAATACCTCTGCAATAACCTATTTTTAATTCTTTTGGATATTGGATCATGTAGTTTCTTTTGTTAATATTTGAGGAGCCTCTATCTTTGTTTTCCATAATACATTTGCACCAAAAGTGTACATCATTGTGTATCTCTGATTCCCTTCCAACATTAATTTCTGATTTTTAAAAACTAATGGCCATCCTACCAGGGGTGAGATAATATCATATTATGAATCTGATTTCCATTTCCTTAATGATTAATTGTTTTTAACACCGTTGCATATACCTGTTGGTCATTTGTATGTCTTCTTTGAAGAGATGGCTATTCAAATCCTTTCTCCACTTTTAACTGGCTTATTATTTATTATTACTCTTCTGTTGAGATCATTTTATATCTTGACTATTTAGCATTTATCAGATATCTAGTGTGTAAATATTTTCTCCCATGCTATTGGTTTCCTCTTCACTCTGATTACTTCCTAAGCTGCACAAAAATTTTTAGCTTGATGTAGTTCCACTTGCCTATTTTTTATTTGTTTTCTGTGTTTTGGGCATAATATTCATCTAGAGGAATATTGATAACAATTTGATTTCATTTAACTTTTCTCCTCTGCATGGTCTATTGTGTTCAAGTTATTTTTGTTCAATTATTTATTTTAGGCTTTATCTTTCTTAGTAGAAATTTTTCTTTGCTGTTTTATAACTTGATTACCTGCTTACATTTGAGAATGAATGGGAAGGAAAACTCTGAAGGCTTTAAATACATGAGACTGGGTGATTGTGGATTCACAGCAGGAAAATCTCATTTGGCTGCGTTATTGGACCAAATTATTATGGCCTTATGGTATATTTTGATATTTGGAAATTTATTCCCATGCTTTTTTTCAAAGAATTTTGTTTATTCTTGCCCATTCCAAGAGCTGAATAATTATGTATTTTCATTATTTTAAAAAGTGCTACATCGATTTTGAAATTATATTTAGTTAAACATGCAAATTTATAACCCAAAATATTATGTTTTTATTTATTATCATCTCTTATCATGTCTTATTTTGTTATGTAAAATCCTCTGCATATATTTTTGTTTTATTCCACTATTATATATTTTGTACTTTAATTGCTACTGTGAACATGCTAGAAAATGGCATTAGAAGGAGGGAGAAACAGTTTGAAATTTGTTCAATATTTTTTTGAAAAAATTTTAATTTATATATAACAGTGGAATGCATTAAAATTCTTATTACATATATAGAGCACAATTTTTCATGTCTGTGGTTGTATACGTAGTATATTCACACCAATTTGTGTCTTCATACTTGTACTTTGAAAAGCAATGATCATCACATTCCACCATCATTTATTACCCCATGCCCCCTCCCTTCCCCTCTCACCCCTCTGCCCTATCTAGTGTTCGTCTATCCCTCCCATGCTCCAGCTCCCTATCCCACTATGAATCAGCCTCCTAATATCAAACAAAATATTTGGCATTTGGTTTTGGGGGATTGGCTAACTTCACTTAGCAATATCTTCTCTAATTTCATCCATTTACCTGCAAATGCCATGATTGCAGCACATTTCACAATAGCTAAACTTTGGAACCATCCTGGGCTACTCTTAATACACTTCTCAATCTCATCTGTATCAGTGGTTCTCAAACTTAACTGCACACACAAATCATGGGGAGTGTTTTTTGAACATCTTCATGCCTGGATCCACCCCAGGAATCCTGAATTGGTTAGTCTGGCCTGAGGCTGGGGTATTAGCATATTAATGCTCCAGAGAAAGTAAAAAAATTTGAGTAATTTTCAGAATCACTGTTTCATACTAGGAATTTTCAAACACTAGACTCATCTGTGGAGATCTTAAAAAATAGCCAAACAAACAAACACACAATAAACAAATACACAAGTTGCACCCCACAGAAATTTAGAATCTCTGGGGTGAGTCCAGGTAGCAGAATTTTAAAAAAAATAATAGCAGCTTTATTGAAATATAATTTATGTACTGTGCAATTCATCTATTTTAAGTATACAATAGTTCAATGGTCTTTAGTATTCTCAGAATTTTACAACCATCGTCACCATTGATTGTAGAAATTTTCATCATCCCTCCCAGAAAAGCTGCACGGCCATTATCAGCCACTCCCCTTTCCAGGTCTCCTTCCTATCTTCATCCCTTAAGCAGCCACTAATCTTTCTGAAGCTATAGATTTGCCTATTATGGGCATTTCAAATCAATGGAACCGTACACCATGTGTCTGGCTTCTGACATGTGGCATAATGTATTCAAGGTATGTATTACAGCAGGAAATAGTATTTCATTCCTTTTTGTGGCAAATATCCCACTGGATGAATAGACCACATTGCATTTACCCACATGACACACATTTTGTGTTGTTTCTATTTTTTTTTTTTTTTTGGTTATTATGACTATTATGACTGTTGTGACTGCAGGTTTTAAGTTTCTAAAATTTTATGGTGTCCCTTTTCACTGGAGTTAGTTTATAGCATTTGGGCCTCTGTTCAGTTCCTTAGAAATTTATAATCTCTGGGGTGAGTCCCAGGAAATGGAATTTTAAAAATCTCCAGTGGATCCAATGGGGCAGCTAAGTATAAGAATTATGGCCTCTTACTATTTAAAGTTGTCTAAGGACCAGCAAAATGAGCCTATGAACCCGGTAGACTATCAAGGTCAACCCCAGTCCTAGTGGATCAAAATCTAAGAATAAATAAAATTCTCCAGGTGATTTTTATGCAGCTTCAAACTTGAGACACATTGCCCTATAATATACTAGTCATAAACGTGTTCCTAACTTTTTCTACACATTCAACTCAAATTAGATATTTAAAAAATATTGTTGGTGGGCTTTAGACTATAATAACTAAATCAGTATCTCCAGGAAATGGGGCTCAGAAATAGTTAGATTTTTGCAAGTTCTCCATGTGACTGATGTACAGCCAAGTTATAATCATTTACTTATATATGAAGGTCCCCCTCATTTTTCTTCTTCCAGTTAATAAAAATAACACCTATGTGACTCTTTTGTGAGGAATCAGTGATTTAAAAAGATGTTACTCTACTTTTAATTGCTCTATATATGGTTTCAAGTTATTTTTGAACAAAGTCATTTCTTTAAACAAGGAAAAAGGATAGCACACATGTTAAAAATAAGTTTCTTCACTTATATTTCAAACTCCAGAAATAGACTAATGCTTATGTGAAAATGTAGTGCATGATATAGATTACATTTCATATCAATGAGTAAAAGATGTATTTTTTAACAAATAGTTTTAGAAAATTAAGATACTCATAAAAGAAAGAACTGAATTTCAATTATCCACTTCTTTAGAAAAATTATTGACTCTGAATAACTGATTCACATTTGTTTACAAACAAACAAAAACCTCAACAACACTAAAACCTTGGGACATTACAGAAATGTACTGTGTACATCACAACCAATTTCCTGGGTATTTGGATATATTCTATTTTTAGATATATTTTATGTTTTTAATCTGTATATTAAAAACCTATATATATGTGCAGATTATACACACACACACACACACACATATATATACATGTACACACATTGATTATATATACAAATGATATGTAAATGTTTAATATAAATTATACATAAATCTCTAACAAACATAGGCAAATTTAAGCTCTTTAGCTCTTTAGATTACTTGTGACACATATGGAAATAATGAAAATAGCATTTGAAGCTCAACTTTGGCATGATGAGATGATCTGCATTTTGAAGAAGCCTATAGATTGCCCTGTGGACCCATAGGACATCTATACTAGATTATAAATGCTTCACATGTAGGGGTACTTTTCTTTGATTGCTGTATTTTAACTCATAGAATGGCACTGTTATTTAGTGCCTTAAGCCAAACAAATGAGCCACTTATGTTAGGCACCTGTTCACATAAATAAAAACAACAAATAATATTATCTTGATCAGCCCTTCCTAAGAAATAGTGATTAAATGATATCTGGTATTTTCTTTGTGTGTGATTTCTTTCCAAGAAGTGTAGGAAACTGAATTGCTTTTGATGAATCTGTGTTGCCTATGAATTGATGTCCACAGATTTTCTACTTTATTAATTGTCCCAGCAATTTGGCCAACAGTGATTTATATGAAACATTCCCTCTTGTTGCAGATTCTACTATTGGCTAATTGATGCTGTATGAATTATGCATCCTAAGCTAAATGCAATGGTGTGTGAAAGATTCAGCCAAGGTCATTTTACACCAACCAGAACTACAGGGATTAAATGCCTTTTTAAAGACAGGCTTTATTACTTTAATTTTGCTGCTTTCTTCATGTATACATCAAATCCAGAGTAATGAGCAAACTGTAAAGTCGCACTTTTAATTTATAAATATATGCAGGCACCCAAAGTTCAGTGTTCTGCAGCCAGACAAGGCCTGTAATTGAATTAATTTAGTAGAGCTAAGGAAAAAACCAGAAATGGCAAAAAAGGTGTTTTTTTGTCTGGTTCAAAAATATGCCAGATACAATCAAATTTGTCTATAATTTATTAATATTCAAAATTGATTCTTCTGCAAATAAGCATTTTAATTGAATAAAGGACATATTAGGACCAAGTGCAGGGTATTTGGCATTTCAACAGATAATGAAGGACAGTTTTGAAAAGATACAATCAGTTATCACTTATTAATAGTAAGAGAAGAAATTATTAATACATTCTAGAGGATATGTATAGGAGGGGATCTGTGTAACACTTTACTAAAGGTTTCAGAATTAAAGCAGTCAAGTTAGAGTAGTGAAAAGATCTTGGTCTTTAGTGTTTAGGTAGGTGAGTTTGAAAGATTACTAAGCTAATTACTAGTTATGTAACTTTAGGCAATTTAACCACCCCCCTCCGGAGACCTCAGTTCCCTATTGCAGAAATGGGCATAATAATACTTTGCTTGCATGGTTATTGGAGAGATAAGCATTATTTAAGAGTAAGTGAAATTAATAACTTAGCCTTGGTAACTTGATGCCTAGACAGTAGAGGATACTACCACATACAATATTCCCTCATTTACATGTTGCATATGAGGTTTGTAAAGAAATCCACTAATTTGGTATTTAAAATCATCCCCAAATGGTTGTGGGATCATATTCCTATATACTTCTAAACCAAATAAATGTCTTTTAATGAGTATTTTCATGTGCCCAGAGAACTTTTTTGAGGCATTAGCAAACAAACAAACAAAAGGCATGTTTCAGGACAAACTACAGATACCCAAGGTATATCAAACCACACTCAGGCTGGGATAGATAATATGTGTGCTGAGATTTCATATTAGTGGTCTAGATGCCTCAGAAGAGAGGAATTAATTAGAAATCCTTCAGGCTAGTGTTTCATGACAATGAATATGGCAATCACCTGGACGTCTTAATGTTAAAAATACTGATTCTGTGTGTGCATGCATGAATATGTAACAAGGAATCCCATAATATGTATAATTATAATGTACCAGTTAAAGAATAAAAATTAAAAATGCTGATTCTGGTTTAGCAGATCCTGAGATTCACAGTTCTTGCAAGCATCCTCATAATATGATACATCAAGTTTAAGTAGCAAAGCTGAGTGCTTTTCAGACCTGACTGCACCTGGAGATCCTTTTAAAAGTGATGTTTTGTTTTTTTTTCCTCAGACAGTGGAATCTCTGTGGTTGAAGTCTCAGCTTTAAAAAGCTCCACAACATATCTTTATATGTAGATCCAGGACTGCAAACCAGTGTTTCAGTTGTAAAGGTAAGTGAACTCCATCACCTGGTATCAGATCATCTTTATAAAAGCACATGCTTGTGAAACCGACTGTATAATGCTGTTGTAGAATGTGTCAGTATGTACAACAGGACTCCTCAAAAAGCAAAATAGAACCCTTCACATGGGCTTCACATCTTAAGTCGGGAAGAGCACTGTCACGAGAACTCACAAGACCCTGAGACCTGGGTCAGTACCTCATCCAAGCTGTGCTTCATTCAGCCTGCAATGGGAGAAAATGTCATATAGCATTGAGGGACTACATATTAAGCCTTCAAAGATTTTACTTACAAGGTTAACAAGTGGCCTTCGTGATTAAAAAAAAAAAGCTTGGTTACTATTAAAAAATCTGTTCTGTTCACAATTACCAGTGACCTCATGCCTTCAAAATCAGTACCTGTAATGAATTATCTGTAAGAAACTACTTTTTCTAAGCTCCCACAGTAAGTTTCCCTTATTGCTTATTAAGTTTCCAATATTACACTTTTTTATTCAATGTCTGGTTTGTCTGTTTTAGGGACATCAGATCACTTGAAGCCTTTTAAAAACATATTACTGGTCACCATCACCAGAGTTTTTGATTTAGAAAGTCTGGAGATGGGGGCTAAGGAATTTTGTTTCTAAAAAAAGTCTTAGAAGATGCTTAGTTAAAATTGGGGACTGTGACTGTGTCATTTCATGAACAGAGTGTGCCTATCTATTCACTATTTTTTCACCAGTTCCTAATATATAGATACCATAAATAAATCTCTTTTGAATAAAAAATAATGAATAAACCATACCTTACTCCTAGTGAAAATTCTATGAAATATTGGAAATTTTAATTCATTCAGTTAAAGGTAATTCTTGCCTGTGAACCTCAAAAAATAACATTGACAGAGCTTTCTGCTGCTGTAGACTCTAGAATATCTAGGGGCATTTCTCAGGAATACTTTTTTTCTTTTCACTGAGCCATTATTTCCTAGTGATGAAACTGGCATGACATCAACAGATTGATGGCCTGATCAGGAGCTTTGAAGCAAGAGAAGCAACTGTATTCTCTTCTAGGGCCATCTGCTTTCAATTTTTCAGCTAAGCCTCCTGAAGACTCACCATGTGCCACAAGAGGAGAACAGAAGTCAAATGTGCCTCCACGGCCAATAAGATTGCTGTTATTATCAAAGTTCTAAAGGGAGTACTCAATATTGGCATTCTTTTCGCATTCCGAATATGTTAATGTTTTTTTCTTCTATATTAGTGTTTTTGTAACTTTTTTCTTGATGAATGTTTGTATTAAAGCCTTATATTTTCTCAAAGTAGCTTTTGAAGCAGTATAGAATTGTTGCTCTGATGATTCACTATTTTTTTGACTCAAGATATATTTACTTACCTTTATGAAATAGCTGCTCTTCTAGTGGTCTCCTCATAAGAAGACTTGTTTTTTACCCTCTGAGAAATCAGTCCAAACTTGGGAAAACAACAAATGAATAGAAGAGTCAGAGAAAAATCTAAAAAATCTGGTACAGATTTCTTGCCCAAAAGCCATGTACGAATGCTTTGGAAAGTACAAATAATCTAGATATTGAGAAAATGTGCATTAGACCCTAAATCTAAATGATGCCAACAACTACAGCCTTGATAATTTTATTTTTACTTTATAATTTCAGAGTGATTTTTAAATTTTGGTATATTTTATTTCATGCTAACCTCTAATCTGTCTGGTAAAAGGGCTTGTTTTTAAACATCATTTATGAGAATCATCTTGCTGGTTGTATTTATAATTCAAAGGCTATAGGTAGTAAGCTCCATTCTTTATACCACAGGCTTCACAGTCTAAATTGTTAGGACTAATGAATGCTGTTCTCCTCTTTGTAGTTTCCTTCATGATGAGGACCTCTGACCTCTTAAAGTCTTGGTAAGAGTAGAGTACTCTGGAAAAGCAAATGATTCTGCTTTCTGAAAGTGAAGTCATAATTAATTACTCACTATTAATTTTGTGACATCAGTTCTCCCTATCATAACTTGATGACATAATTAATGTTTAGATATGACACTATATGTTTAGATATGAGGTGTCTCCCAAAAGTTTATGTGTGAGACAAGGCAAGAAAGGTGAAATGATTGGGTTATGAGAGCTTTAGCCTAATCAGTATATTAATCTAGTTGAATGGATTAACTGGGTTGTAACCATAGGCAGGTAGCATGTGGCTGGAGGTGGTAGTCTTTGGGAGTGTGCTTTTGTTGATGGGAGCTCTTTGCTTCCTGATTGTCAAGTCATGAGCTGCTTTTCTCCTCCATACCTGTGAACTATGATGTTTTGCCTTACCTTGGGCCAAAAGCAATGGAGTTGTCTGTGTATGGACTGAGAAATTCTGAAACTGTGAACTCTAAATAAAACTTTTCCTCCTCTATGTTGTTCTTGTCAGATCCTTTGGTTATAGCAATGAAACAGCTGACTAAAACAACAGCAAAGATTATTTTTTCTCTTTTACAGTGCTGAGCTTGAACCCAAGGTCTTGCCCATGCTACGCAATTGTTCTACCATTGAGCTACACCCCAAGGCCTTGCAATTCATTTTGGTTCAGCCTTTTCCTAAGTTTTAAGAAGCCTCTCTAGGGGAAATGGGGCTTCTAAAACATGTCTCTATCTATATCTATAGTACGTACAAGCAGAAAAATGTATGTGTGCATGTATTTGTGTGTTTGTATATTAAAATGTGGCATATTTCCCTCATCCTAAATTTAGTGGTTAAATTTTTGCTAATATGAATTTATAAATAATTTTTTGAATACATGTGATATATTCTAAGGTCTATACAATAAAAGTTTAAAAAGCATTGTAGCGTTCCAGTGAATCAGCCAAAAATTCAAAAAATATATGAGTCCTAGTCTAGGCCTCCACTACTTCAACATAATGTTGATGTATGTTAGAAACTTGGTAATGCTTTGCCTGTAGAAAAGCAAGCCAAGACTGGAAATGTAGAAGAGGGATACATTTTCCATAGTACAGCTTTAGAATCAGAACTAGAACCAAAGAGTTTAAGGTACTGAGAAACAGATATTTGACCTTAATGTGTAAAAGAATTTTTAAAAAATATTATTGCTTTCATGAGAGCATTCTGTGTGTTTATACAACATTAGCTGTTTCTTTATACATACTTAACAGCTTTATCTTTTCAGAAATCCACTTTACACATCACAAAATTGAATCACAAGGATTTTATGAAATCCACCTAACTTCCCAGTGAGGAGATAGCAGAAATGGAATTTGAACCTACAGTCTGGCTCCAGAGGATACCAGCTTCACTGTGAGAATGGGATGATTTTCTGCTGCTTTGAAATGTAGTGGAATTCTCTGTGAGCAAGTGATGTTTAATATTATTAAACTTGTTTGAATAAAAAATGAAGAGTTCTTACCAGGTACATAGTAGAGGGGATTTCTATCTCAGCTAAAAGGTGTGCTAGATGATCAATGATGTCTATTTTGCCTTTAGGCTCATATCATCAAATAAACTGGCTCTCTTCATTTATTGAACTCTCAATATTATTGTTCTGGTAGTGTCTTAAGTTTGCCCATAGTATAAGGTATACTGCAGCAAATAAAATTTTAAGCTATTGCTATGGTCCTTATTTATAAAGAATATAGACTGATTCCATGATATGATTATGGAATATGATTATGGAATGTTATATGATTATGGAAGCTCTAGTCTTTGTGTTAGCCTAGTCTTTCCAAGTTGTCCAAGTTGTATAATCTGAGACACAGCTTTAATGGAACCCTAAATCATATACTTAATTAAATTACTTTATATAATGAAATCTGGGGCTGTCAAACACAATTTTACCAACAATGGGGTGATTCAAAAAAAGTGTAAGTAAAATGGATTTTTTGCCAATTACATATAGTACTTGTAAATGTGGATAACTGATCCTGAGGAACCAAAAAGTATCTGGAGAGCTCAATAATCACTTTAAAAAGTAATCAAGCCACGTAATTCCATCTGAGTATTCAGATCATGACAAAAATTGTCTGAATCAAGAGAAAGAACATGGAGATTTCAATTCATCTCTGATATTACTTAATTAAGTTGGTTACCATGTTGCTATAAATACACCATTTTCTATAGCCTGTTGATTGTCATCATTTTGAAATGTAATCCAGAACTAGGTAAGAGAAATAGGAATAACACAGCTTTTTTTCCTTTAGATATAATGCAATTTAAGGAAATAATTGCAAATGAGATGGGGAAGTTAAACTTATTTGATGTTCTAAATTGGGAGTATGGGAGGAGATGATGTGAGCCTGGATGGTCTTTTGTTAGTAACCTTCATTATTACTTAAGAAATCAATCCAAAATCCCAACCATAAGAACACTGCACCAGGGCAAATTAATTAAAATTAAAACTCTGCCTATGAAAGCAGGAATTTATACGGAATACTTAACAAAGTGCCAGGTAGTGCTAGTGAGCTGTCATGGGGCTAATTCTGGTGGCTACAGAATGAAATTGGGCTACATTCTCAATCCAAAAAATTCAGAAAGTGTACTTAAAATTCAACTTACAGAAGCTGTCGTTGCATTTTTATTTTTTCACCTTTAACTTATCTAAAATCATTTACCTTATAGTTTTCCTACCTAGAGTTATATATTTTTGTTAGTACCATCTATAAGAGAACTGAATATCAAAATAGAATCCTGATAGACTCCATAGAGACTCATTAGAAAAATACTGAAATGCTGTATGCCAATATTTATCTTGAAATCATATCTAATCAAGGCTTGTTAGGGTCCTAAAAGATCAGCCTGAAAACACAAAGAAAATCAGTTTAGAGCCAATAAATTTAACAAATTAGAGTCATTATCAGTCTTAACTTTTTTTTTTTTTTTTTGGTATCATGGATTGTGAATGTTTAACCACTGAGTCATAGCCCAGTCCTTTTTATTTTTTATTTTTGAGATAAGGTTTCACCAAGTTGCAAAGGATTCACTAAGTTGCTGAGATGGGCTTTGAATTCATGATCCTCCTGCTTTAGTATCCTGAGCTATTGGGATTAGAGGCCTGTGCCCCATACCTTAAAGTAGGCTTTAACTTTCAACAAATAGTATTTTGCAATTTATTGAAAGATAGCAATAAAAAATCAAATAGTACTTAACAACTGAAAATTGGCAAAATTGGATACATAAATATTAGGAAAATAATTACCATAAACTTACATGGCAATATCTCTAAAAATCGTACCTATTTTTTTCAACTAGTGAATTTTACTAAATATATAATGAAGAATTAATACAAATCCTTTACAAACACTTAAGAAGAAAGGGGAGTATTATCTAATTCATTCTGTGAGGCCCAAAACAAATAAAACAAAACATACCAAAGACTTTCTTAGCACAGATAAAGGGCAATATGTGTGCAATATTCTCAGTGAAGAAAGTCCGCTTGGAAGTTGAATTTATCATTTCTAAATTCCACAAATCTTTAATTAGGAGCTGAGGTGGCCTTAAAATATTTCCTGGATTCTGTTGATCAGATCTTCTGAAGAAGAGGCCAGCAACCAGGCTGCTACTTTGCTTGGCTGTGACTTGAGTATGCTTCTTTCCAAGAATGTAAAAAAAAAAATTCAATATTTAGTATGTCAGAGTAGAAAAACATATGCTCAGCTCAGATGATGAAATAGAAAATATTTTCTAATATTCAGTATTTTGTGTTAATTTAAGATTTTTAAAAATCGGGAGCGTTTGCATAATTCTCTAACGTGGATCAGATCTCAAAAGGAGAGCATCCACTGTCATATTCTTCTCTCACTGTCATTAGGGATGAAAAAAGGAAACTACTTCCCCCTGCTAATATTTATGATTCAGGGAAACAGGCAATGCCTTTAGACCAAAAAAAAGAGAATAATAGAAACAGAGGCCAAGTGGCATTTTCAGATGACTTGACTGTCTGCCTGATGGAGAAATCATAAGTATAGAACACAGAAATAACATTGGCAACCAAATATAGCATCACTTTAAATATAGCATAGCACAGAATCAAAAGACTTTACACACAATTGAGACATGTTCAGCAGATGCATGGAATCATTAAAATGTAGAGAGGGGAATACAAGGTTTGAATAGAGAAATCTACCAATTCCTACAGGAAACCTCAATATTTTTAATGAAGGTCAATTTTCATCTACACCATTTTATACATTTATTTCACTTAGATTAGCACTTTCCAAGAAACATTAATAACTAAAAGGTATATGGACACATACACAATGTGCACACACACTTTTTTTTTTATGAAAGAACAGGAGCAAAGAAAATGCTTAATATCAGGAGGGAATTGCACTAATCAATCATAACCATGTTACAAAGTGTGCTTTAGAATGGAGTAAAATGATCTTTAGAACCATGAGGAATAAAGAGGAAACAAGCAAACATATAAAAATGATTCTCAGCCATAAAAATAGTGAAAATGTTCTTTGGTTTGTCTCCGTGGTAAAATTTATACACAATTAAATCCTGAGAGTAGGCAGAAAGCAGACTATGACTTACTTGATATGCAAGTTACAAGTCATGAGAAAAATATATTCTCTACTAAATTAAAACTAGAAACAGAATTACTTACAATTAAGCAGTCCCCAGAATAGAAAGGTAGAAAATATAAGAGAAGAAACTCTCTTCTTGAAAACCACCCAAGAATGAATAGTTTGATGCTCTGAAAATGGGTTTTACATATAAGTTCCCTGGGGCTGGGGGCTGGGCTCCTAAAATTCCTGTATCTCCTGGTTACTGCTTTCTGCTGTCACACAGGAAAGCATCCAGTTCCTGAAATCATGGTCTTTAATGCATTGCACTCACAGATTTTAATAACGATATTCATGAAGACCCAGATATGTGGGAAGACAGAGAATCATGTGTTCTTGGAAAACTTTTCCCAATTGGGACAAACCTCCTCGTACATCTCCTATATACTTTGTAACAGTCTCTCCTGTGGTCACTTTTGAGCTTCTTACTTTTTTCTGGGATTGGGGGCAGGCACTCTGGCCACTTTTCTGTGAATAGCAGAATTGGGCAGGGTAGAGAGGATTCTCTAGCCTAGGAGAAGAGAGAAAAACGTAGTCCTTAACACTGGGCAACTTTTCTAAAACACATACTTGTGGAAAATAAATTCTTAGAGATTGTACTTACTTTTCATCAATGTGACCAAAATAACTGACATAAACAACTTAAAAGAAAAACTTTGCATTGACTCATAGTTTCAGAGGTTTAAGACCAGGCAGCTGGCTCCATTGCTTTGAGCCTAAGGTGAGGTAGACATCATGGTGGGGAGTGTGAAGGAGGAAAGCTGCTCAGCTCATGATGGCCATGAAGCAGAAAGAAGGTGGAATGTAGCAGGAAAGGGTGGGGACAAAATGTAATCCCACACTCATGACCCCAGTCACTTATTTTTCCCAAGTAGGCTCCACCTGCTACAGTTTTCATCTCCTCCTAAGAGTCCATTCAAATTATTAATCCACGAAATGGATTAATCCACTGATGAGGTTAGAGCTGTTATGATCCAATCCCTTCCCAGCAATACTACCTCTGAACTTTGCTGCTTTGGAGACCATGTCTTTAACACATGAGCTTTTGGGGGACATTCCAGATCCAACCCATAACAGGAATGCTCCATGAAAAAATAAGATTTGGTTATAAAATAAGTTCAAAAGAAAAAGCAATGTATGTACTTATTTCTCCTTTATGTAGGCTGGAATAGTATATAAAGTTCAGAGAAATCCGAAAAGAAAATATTTATCACAACATTTACAGAGTTCACCTGACCCTAGACCCCTCTCCTCCCTTTACCTCTTCTTCACACAGTGATTGTCATTTTCTAGAGCAAAGTTTAAGGAAATTCTTGCTTAAAATTTTAAATTATTTCCATCAGTTTTTGATATTTTAATTATATTTTGATAATTAGGCAATTTCAGTATTTGAAAATTTCAGATTTAGCTTCTGGAAACAATTTTAGGCTAGATTGGGGGAAAAACAATCAAAGCCAAGGACTATCAGAAGCTGAGGGTTAAGAGATAACATTACCCCAAATAAGCTGTGATTCCAAAGAACTACATGCTCAAAGTGAGGGTCAACTAGAAATTCCATGTGTCATGGATTGCAAACTCAAGTAGAATCTTTTGTATTTTTCAGGAAACGTTAAGCTTTGTAATACCTTAACAAAAAAACAAAAACAAAAAAAAATTGTTTCAAATGTGTTTCTGATTAGTGTAATGTTCCCAAAGAGTCTGGAAGAGACAAATGTAACCTCTAGATCAAGTTGTCTTCATCCATGGTTGATGATTATTATAGATCACCTTGGATAGACCATGGTACCCACTTGTTTGGTTAAACACTAGTTTAGATGGTTTCTGTGAAGGTATTTTTTAGATGTGATTAGCACTTAAATCACTAGACTGAGTAAACCAGATAAGCTTTATAACATGAGTCATGCTCATCCAATTGGCTGAAAGTCAATCTCTTTTCTTAAAATCAATCTCTTTGTGCATGTGCGTGTGCACATATGTAAAAATTACATATCCATATGTATACCTAGTAGTTCCTCCTTATCTGCAGAGGATATGTTCCGAGATTCCTAGCATACACCTAAAACCATGAATGGTACTGAATTCTACGAATCTTATGAATACATACCTAGGAAATGACTAGTTTATAAATTAGACACAATAAGAGATTAATAATAAACAATCAAAACAACATACTGTAATGAAAGTTATATAAATGTCTTTCTTCTCTCTCTTTCAAAAAAAAATATCAAACTGTTCTCACCCATCTTTTTCTTGTGATGATATGAGATGGTAAAATATCTACATCATGAGATGAAATGAGGTGAACGACTAAGCACTTATGAGGCATAGTGACCATAACTTTTGTTTGAGGTACAATAGCATGAATTTTGTTTTTCCTTCTTCACAATTTCACATGTAAAAGATTCATTCTTACCATAATTTTTGGCAACCTCAGCTTAGAACCTTTTCTTTCCTTAAGTTAAGACCTTTACCTTTTCACCTAGAGGAAGTACTAGGATCCCTACTTTGAGGTCATTATTGAGTAAATAAGCACAAGCACTGTGAGACTTCAATGGTCCATCTGATAATGGAGAAGTCTACCAAGTGACTAACAACAGGTAGCCTGTACAGTGTGAATGAATTGGAGAAAGATTTGATTCATTCCTCAGATAGAACAGAAATTTTATCATGCTACTTAGAGCAGCATATAATTTAACATTTATTAATTGCTTATTGCTGGAATTTTCCATTTGATATCTTTGTGCTGCAGTTGATTGTTGGAAATAAAATTGCAGAAAACAAAAGCCTTGGCTAAGGGGGAACAATAATATCCTATAAGTTTTATTTCTCTGTAGGACCATGACTAATCCACAAATAGAAGGAATTTAAGTGGATAGTGAAAGGGGGAAAAAGGGGTGCATTATGTTTGCAGCCTTCACTTTGTTTAACAATTCCATTTTAATATATTTTTACCCATATAAGTGCTTTTGACTGTGTGGATGCTATGTTTAGAAATCTAGGGGACATTTTTTTGTTTTTGTTTTTCTCAATCATCCTGTTCTCTCTTTGAAATGAGTTCCTGCTAAATGTTTTTACACATAAACATATGAGCATGTGCATGCACATACGCATATACTACATACATTTATGTTTTGCAACTTATTCAGTGGTTATTTGACAATAGATTCTTTAGAATGGTCTGGCCCTGAGTTTGGTATATATTGGTCCATTAAAAATAATTTCTCAGTTCCTTATTATTTAAATACTTAGTTTTATAGCCTAGGTGTTCATCAACAAATAAATGGAAAAATAAAATATGATATATATATATATATATATATATATATATATATATATATATATACACACACACACACACACACCCAATGGAGCTTTATTCAGCCATAAAGAAAAATAAAATATGTCATTTTTCAGAAAATGGACGGAACTTGAGAAAATTGTGTTAAGAGAAATAAGTCCAACTCAGAAGGTCAAGGGTCTTAAATTTTCTATCATATGGAAACCAGAGAGGAAAAAGGAAAAGGTGTAGAGGGAGGGATCTTATGATTCAGTTGAGTAAATCAATAGAGTAGAGGAAAGGAACCAGGGGCAGGGAGGAGGAGAGGAAAATACCAAGGATAGATATTGTGTAAACGTAAGGATATGTGACAACAAATATTACCATTATGTACAAAACATAATGTACCACTACAAATATAGAAAAAAATAAAAAATAATTTATTGATTTTAGCTACTCTCTGTTTGTGAGTGTCTCTGTGTGTGTTTCAGGTAAAGTTTTATTCTGAACTCCTCCCAGAGGTACTGTGAAGCATAACTAACTTTGGTGAAGTACACATTCTGACAATGATTATTCCATAGGCCTGCAGGCTGAAACTTTTTTTTTATAGAGCCTGCTTATCAAAAGAATAATTAAGTATGCAAATCTCAGATCCATTCAAAGTCATTTGCACATTAAACTAGGTTAAGTATTCTGTGATTTGAGGTTATTATAGCCAAAGGTCTTTGCTTCCTATGACTCAAGAAATAGATTTTAGAGTGTAATTTTACAAACAGTTGAGCTTCTGACTCCTGACCACTTACAATAGAACATAATTACAATCTATCCTGAGTTCTGCCTCTCAGAGGAACAATTAGTAAATTGTGTACTTCACCAGAGTTAGTTATGCTTCTCTTACTCATACCTAATGCAGTACCAGGTTCAAGTTAGCTTCCTTCCTTCCATCAATGCTGAGCATTGAACCCAGGAATTCACATGTGGAAACCAAGTGCCCTACTACTCAGCTACAGGCCCAGCTCTAAACAATAGCTTTCTGATTGGAGGCTCATTTTCATTATGGTTCTTCTCAGATAGGAATGATCTGAGTCAAAAGTGACTTTAAGAGAACATATGGATTAGTCTCTGACTTTAGAATTATAAGACTCTCTAGATGGCAGCTATTTACTTCATAAAAAATCTTCAAAAGTGGCATCTTGCTATTGTTCCTTCATAGTTTATTTCAGTGTTTCATTCTCTTCTTGATAAAAAAGCTATTGTTGACTACCTATGGTTCAAGGACTGTGAGATGAAATGGCAAACAACAGAATTTCTGATCTCACGTCATGACAAACTAGTGAACCACTAACAGTGAAGGCAAGAAGGAGCCTGTAGAGACCATTCCTTCCTACTCTGATTCCCTCATTACTTAGATAACTGTTATCAACTGAATGTTTGTGTTTCCCTAAATTTGTATTTGGAAATCCTAACCTCTCTGTGTGATGGTATTTGGAAGTAAGCTTTTGGGAGATAATTAAGTTATGCATGAGTGAGATCAGTGTTCTTATAAGAAGAAACAGAAAAGAGATGTTTTCTCTTTGACTATGTGAGGATTCAATAAGACAGTTGTGCACAGACCAGGAAAAGATCTATTGGCACCTTGATCTTGGAATTCCCAGCCTCCAGAACTGGAAAAATGTTTGTTGTTTAAGCCAACCATACTGTGGTATTCTGTTTCAGAAGCCTGAACTGAAAGCATATTTGCACCCAGAAAATTTAAAAGATTTGCTCCAGATCCCAAAATTGGAGTTTCCACTTCCAATTATACTTTGCTAATGTGCACTTAAATTTTCTATATAGACTGTGTACCTTAGGTCCTTACATAATTCACTTACCATTTTTAGTGAATTCAATATAATTTATGTTATAATGTTTTATGCAAACAAAGGTAGTTTTACCTCTTTCTTCCCAATCTGGATATCTTTTATCTTTTCCTCGCCATATTGCCTAGCTAGAACTTCTAGTACAGTGCTGTATAAAAGGGACAAGAGCAGATATCTTACCTGATCTCAGGAGATATACTTTCAGTCCTTCACCCTAGTATTTGAAGTGAGCTGTAGGTATTTTGATAGATCTTTTTTATCAACTTGAGGACATTCTATTATATTATTTGTTTCCTGAGAATTTTGGTAATGTCTGAATACAAAATTTTATCAAATTCATTGTATGCATCTTTTCCCCCCCTTTTTTTTCTGTTAACATGGTGAAATTATAGTATTATAGTATTGAAATTATAGTATTGAGTTAAACTTGCATTCCTGGGATGAACCAACTTGGTCTTGATGTGTTATGATTTTTATATGCCAGACCTGGTTAAAGACTGAACTACCTGGTATACCATCCCCTGGGATATGATTCATTTGCCCTGTCATCAGGGTATTCTGATGACATCTTTTGCTAATGTCCTCAGTTATTCTGACATGTTTAGTTCTTTTAATGACTAGGTACTTTTGCAGGCTGCAGGTCCTTCTGGGTCTGTAGCATGTTGATCATATGGCCCATGGTACAAGCAGTCCATTTATTGACTTTATTATGAATGTCAACCCTTTTGCCAGATAATTAGACTCTCAACTCAGACTTCACAACAGAGGAAAACAGGTATCTAACACACTATTTGCTTCACATGCTAATGCCCAGAGACAAAGGTAAGAAACATGTCTGATTGGAGATAATAAAATTAATTTATTATCTACCTTCTCTTTGCGCTATCAGTTTTCTTCCATAATGTTCCAGGGCTAAAACTTTTTATAAATTAAACAATGAACTTTCTCTCCTTTCATCTTCATTTATTGAAACTTATAATTCCATAACCAGAGTAGGTACTCCATGTCAAGAGCTTAATACTTATCCTTCCAGACTTATGTTAATTCTTAAACAAACATTTCTATGTCCATCTGTCCATCTCTTCCTCCAACTGTTCACTATCCATCCATCCATTCATCCATACACCTATCTACCATACATCTATCTGTTCACATTTGTATATATTTGTTGTTGTTCTTTGAAAACAGAAATGAGATGGTAAGTACGTTGACAAATTGCTTATTTATGTTTTTAAAATAAGAATATGCTTTGAGGGCTGGGGATGTGGCTCAAGCGGTAGTGCTCTCACCTGGCATGCATGTGGCCCGGGTTCGATCCTCAGCACCACGTACAAAGATGTTGTGTCCGCTGAAAACTAAAAAATAAATAAATATTAAAAAACTCTCTCTCTCTCTCTCTCTCTCTCTCTCTCTCTCTAAAAAAAAAATATGCTTTGATTATCTTTTCAAGTGAACTCATAACTTGCTTTAACTTCTTCAATATTTTTACAATCTAGTAGCAAATTATTCATCTCAACGTTTATTTTGTCCCTGGTTTTTGCTTATATTCATAATTTGTTCCTTTTTGTTGAGTGACAATCCATTGTACAGATATACCACAATTTGTTCATCCATTCAGGAACTGATAGTCATTTGTGTTTTCTTCATATTTTGGCAAATAGGAATAAAATTGCTATGAATATTCATGTTCATGTTTATTTTATTTTTTAATGGGCATATGTTTCTCTTATCTGGAAATGTAATTGCTTAGCCATGTAGTAAATACATATTATTAACTTTATAATAAATTATTAAGCATTTTTTCCTAAGTAGATTTATTTTATGTGCTAGCAAGCTATGAAAGTTCCAGTTGCTCCATATTTTCAGTGGTACCTGGTATCATCAATCTCTTTTAAATTGTAGTCATTATAGTTGGGTATTCAGTATTATGTTTATTTTTATTTTTGTGATGACTTGCTTTATTATCTGTAGATTGTGAATGTATGTTGTTTGGAACCTCATCTGGGATGACTTTTGGAAGCCTTTGTTTCTCCTTTCCTTTCTTTATCCCTGCCTGCCTTTATATATTTGTTTTTATTCAGAGAAGGTTTTCACTTGCTTCTGTAAATTAGCTTGGGTACCAATTGACTTCAATCACTATAATTTCCTACTTTATGCTGCTCAGACAGAGTAGTGTGAATTCAAGACATAAAAAGGAGATGCTGTTCTCCCTCTTCGATTAGTCCCAACATGATTTCAGCTGGGTTTTCTTGTCATCTTTTCTGTGTTTTAGTGTCCCCCATGGGATCCATTTATTTTCCAGCTTTAGACAGAAGTCTTCTTCATTCCCCTCTTTTCTATGTTCTAGGTATAAAAAGTCTTCTCCAGTACTTTGACAATCAAGCCAGAAGTTTAGGATCACTAATATTTAGTATTTAGTAATTATTTAGAGTATTTAGAGAAAAGACATCTCTAATACTTGCATACCTCTAGAGTTCACTTTTACATTTTAGTACCTTTTTGTTGTTGTTGTACCAAGGATTGAACCTAAGGGCATTTAATCATTTAACAACATCCCCAACCTCTTTTATTTTTTATTTTGTTACAAGACCTTGTTAAATTGCTGAGGCTGGCTTTGAACTTTGATGCTCCTGCCTTAGCCTCCCTAGCTGCTGGGATTACAGGTGAGCAACACTGTGTCTGGTCTATTTTCAGTATCTTTTTGAAGTCTTTTTTTTCTGAGAATTTTTTATGGCCAGGTTATTTATTCACTTAACAGCAAATTTTAAAAAAGTTTTAAGCAAGATAATAATTCAGATAATCTGATCCGCAACGTTGCCATAAATGGAGATCTTTTTTTAATTTGTTGAAATACATTGAAATCATAGTTTAAAAATATTTATTTGATATAAAATTTCCAAATATTAAGTTTGACAATACATTTTGTTATGGTTTAGATGTGGTGTCCCCCAAAAGCTCACGTGTGAGACAGTGCAAGAAGATTTGGAGGACAAATGATTGGGTTATAGCCTTAACCCAATCAGTGAGTTAATTCCTGATGGAATTAATTGAATCAGAACTGGAGACAAGTGGGAGGTGGAGCGTTGGGGGCACGGCTATAGGGTATATATTTTGTATCTGGTGAGTTGAGTCTCTCTCTGCTTCCTGGTCACCATGTGAGAGCTTCTTTCTTCTGCCACACTCTTCTGCCATGTTGTTCCTACCTCATCTGGAGCCCTAGCTACTATGGAGCTCTGAGAAATGGAGCTGGCCTTCTATGAACTAAGACCTCTGAAACTGTGAGCCTCCCAATAAAGTGTTCCTCCTCCACAAATGTTTTGGTTGGGTCTTTTATTCACAGCAGTGAAAAAGCTGACTGAAATACATTTTAACTATATTATTGCTATTAGTAACAAAAAATGTTTTATTTTTATTCTAAACATTTGTATGTAGGAAAACTACTGACAGTTTTCTAGATTAGTGATTATCTTTATTTTCTATATAATGAATTGTATACTCTTAAAACAGGTTTTTGTAATCCATCCATTCATGTATTTACATTTTTTTTTGTATCATCTAGTCACATTGAATAGAACTTTCAGAATATTATGAAGTAATGGTTTTGGTGGGAATACTTTCAATAGCTTATCAGAAGTTATGATATGCTGCTATTACCATTTATTTCTGCTTTAAAAGTTTATGTAAGATATTGAAATTTTATCTATACATTTTTGGCTTTAATTGAGGTACTCATTATTTTCATTCTTTCACCTAGCACAGTAGCTTTCCTACATTTACGTTGAGACCAGTCTATTATTAAAAGATAATTTGGACAAGGTTTATTCTATTAATGTCCTAATTATAAAAATTTTCATCAGCATTCATAAAGGTATATATTAGTGTATCATTATCCTTTCTGCATTATTATTAGATATATTTATTATATTTATTCAAGAATTTTTTTTCTCTTTCCAAATTTTACTATCACATAATTCAATTATGGAATTAACCATTACTCAAATGGCTAAAATTTTAAATGTGAAATTTCCTGAATCTGACATCATAGCAAGGGGCAGAAGAGTGGGTAAGAACAGAACTTCAATAACATCTTCAGCTTTGTCCATCGTTGATGCTCTGTGCATGTTTTATATTCATTTTACTTGTCAAAGATACAAACTGTGTGTTTAGGTTCAAAATAAATCTGCTAGGATAACCAATTTATTTTTCTCAAGCAGATCTCTACTAAGAAAGTCAAGCAAATATATTTTAATGCTTTATTTCTGGAAAGCAAATTTATACCACACCTACGGTGTAGAGTTCCAAAGTAGAGTGAACTTATAGATAATGAGGTTATCATCATGGTAGTAATCTGAACAGTTCAATAGAGGTGATATATTACTTTTCTAAGACTTCCATAACAAATGGCCACAAGCTTTTAGTTTAAAACAACAGCAATTCCATTCTCTCACAATTCTGGAGTCTAGAAGTCCAAAATCAAGTTCAAAATGTCAAGGCTGTGTTCTCTTAGAGGCTGTAGGAAAGCATCAAATCTTTCTGGTCTCTTCCCAGCTTCTCATGAAAAGACTTGTGTTGAATTTAGGCACCACTCAAAAAATCCTGACGTGATCTTATTTTAAAGTCCTCAACTAAATTATATCTGCAAACATTCTTTTACTAACTAAAATCACCAGCCACAGGTTCCAAGTGTTAGGATGTGAACATACGTGTTGAGGATGTTTACGTGTTTAACAGGTTAAACAAGCTGCAGGCAATAAAGATCAGTTTCTTAAAACAATCATATTAAAATACAGACAATTTATTGTGATAAAAAGAAAATCAAGTTTAACAATGCTTACAGGGACTAGGTTAGGCCACATAATAAACTCATGGTGATAAATTACTTGTAGTTAAAAAGCAGAATTCAAGATCTTGCTCTTATAAGATAATTAAGATATGTACTCAGTCTTATGATGTTAAGACAGTATATAGAAATAGAACTTAAATAGAATCTTCCCTCTTTTTCACATGAACACTAACATTTTCTTTGGATTTGTTAGTTTTATACCTTTTTCATAACAGGTTTGTTATAATAAAAGTTAAAGAATACCTTTATTCATATTCTAAAATCAAATGGGTTAACAACTTTCTTTCCTATCCAGGGTTTTTAACTGAATAAAATTTTGACTCCTGTCTTATGGTTTCAATTAATATTTTAATCAAGCATGAGCGAAACAACTTTTGGGGAGCAGTACTGGGGATTAAACCCAGTGGTACTTTACTACCGAGCTACATTCTCAATGCTTTTCATTTTTTATATTTCTAAGTTGCTAAGGCTGGCCTCAAACTTGTGATCCTCTATCACAGCCTCCCAAGTCACTGGATTATAGGCATATACCACTGTGCCTAGCTGACATTTTTAAGGCTTTCATTTCTTTTTTATTCCCATGGATAATTTCTGGTAGTGTAAAATTTAACCAGAGAACTTTTCTATCTTGTATTTTACCCACATAGTCAAATTTATTGCAGAACCAAAACCCCCAAAACCAATAAAACTATTATTAATTTATGATTTTTTTGTTTGTTTTTCTCTGCTTTTGTGGCTATTTTCTCCTTATTATTTCATTGTTAGGTATTTGCATTCTCTCTCTTTTGAGTTGGTTAGCGAATGATATATTGAATTCATTATTTTCACAAGCAATTATTTAATTTATGGTGCTATTATTGCAGTTTTTGTTTCTGTATTATTTATTCCTGCTTTGGCTTTAGTTTTATTTTAATTTATTTATCTTTGTTTGTTTTTGCATCCTGGGCATTCAACCCAGGGCCTTATGGCAAGCACTAGACAAAAGTTCTACCACTGTATCTGCATCCCCAACACTATTTAGGTTTTAAATTTAATTGCTACATATGGCTAGTGACTACTGTTGTTGGTGAAACTTTGATGAAAGCAACATTGTTGTGGCATTTAAGGGCTAAGTTGTGAGGCACCAGAGAAGATGAGGGGTAATAGACTGGTGTTAGAAGTTATTTTTGTGAGGATCGGTAGTGACTAGAAGGTGGTATGAGGGGGTTTCTGGAGTTTTGCAATGTTTTGTTTCTGAATCTGAGCATTGTTATATATGAATTTTTTGTGTGTCAGAGAAGAGTTTTATAACTATTCCTATCTCTGTGTGAATGTTCAAAATACCAAGAATACTCTTATAAAGAGTTACTTTTCCAATACTCTGGAAAATATCTACTGCTAATATTAGGAGAGGTTGCTAAATTATGTTACAATTGTTGTGCCAGGATATGAAGTTTTGAAAATTCTACAGTAAGGTGCTCAAGCAAACTGAGTTGAAAAATACAGAGAAACAGTTTTATACCTCTTCTAATCCATCACCCACTTTAGAGAATAAAAATATTGGAGAGTGGATATGAAAGAATTGAGGAAAGTTTTCTTGGGTTTAGGGTTATTAGACTTAGCAAGTAAAAATACAGGATGCCCACTTACATTTGAATTTCAGACTGTGTTATAAAAAGAAATATGTTTGATCTTCGTCTTTTGTCCTTGGTACATAGCTTCTGAAATTCTTGGATTTCTAGGAATGAAAGGAATGGATTTTTTTGTTTGTTTGTTTTTGTTCTTCATAATAACCCCTTTTGCTTACACTTGAGTTTGTGCAAATAAGGTGAGGTACGGTGGGGCCCCTAGACAGCCTCAGGATGAGGGGTCACCAGAAAAGAAATCAGAGGGTTTAAATTTTCAGTTACACCATGGATCTTCTTAAAGGGGAGGATGGAGGTTTAAGTTCCATAAAAATTCTTGAATGAGTTTCTGAGCCTGTGAACACAGTAAGATGCTTCAAAAGTGGCACAGAGAGAACAAGCAAACCCTGTGAACTCCCCACTCCATCTCTTGCCCCATGTGTCTCTTTGATTTGACACTCCCTGAATGGTATCCTGTATACTAAATCAGAATAGTAGCTAAACTGTTTTGTTGAGTTCTCTGAGCCTTTCTAGCAAATTATCCAACCTGAAAAGGGGTGGTGAAAACACCAAATTTATAGTCAGTAGGATGGAAGAATAGAAAACCCAGGATCTGCCGCTGGCATCTAATAAAGTCTCTTGTTCTGAACCCTTATGTTGTGGGACCTGTGCTAACTCCGAGTAGAGTCAGAAATGAATTGTGGAACATCTAGTTAGTGTCTGGGGGGCTGGAGAACTGCTTGGTGTTAGAGAAAACATTCCACAAATAAATAACTTTTATGTAATTGTGTTCCAAGTACTCGCATAGGCATACTTCTTTTTTTTTTTTTTTTTTTTTTTTTTAAGGCTGTTTAACTGAAATTTAAGTGTAATTTCAGTATATCTAGATATCCTATGCATTTTTCTGGCAATCCTACTTGGACTAGAACATTCCCTGGGCTTTAAGTATGGTTACCCACCTTCACAAAGAGAAGAGGAATTCTGCCTACTTTATTTCAAGTTTAAAGAGAGTTTCATAGGACTGAATGGAGAACTTACTGGAAGAATAACAGACAAAATGGACTAGACCAAGATCTTCTCAGGAAATCTAACAGTCAAACAAACAGTAACTTGCTTTGGCAGTGCTGAGGGTCAGAAAAAAAATACTCCAAAATCTGGTGCCTTGGAATGCCGATTATTTTAATCTAAAGTGCTGGGAGATCAGCCAATGTTGGGTATGTTTTTTTCTCTTTTGTTCCTTTATCTATTTAAAGGACCAGATCCACCCAAGAGGGACCCAATTGTCTTTCCTCTTCTTACTGAAATTTCACTAACAGTGAATAATTGTATCACAGAGAAAGAGACTGAAAGTCAAATACCACATCTAGAGCTCAGAGGAACTTGTTCCAGTCTGTTCTTCAAATCCATTCATCTCTCCTGATATTCATTTACTACCTTAAAACATGCCTACATCTCCCAATTCCTGGTTCCCTATGAGAAGAATATTTAAGCTTTAACCTTTAACCCTTCTTTTAGTTTCATATTTCAGGTGACTCCAATACACATTCAAACATTAGTAATGTTGAATGTGGTTTTTTTTTCTGTTAATCTGTCGTTAATTTATTTTGGCAGACTCAATTATTGACATTTAGAGGGTAAATCTGAACTTCCTTATAGTAGCAAAGATGCCATTGCTTTGAAATATGTCTCTATTCTCAGAAATTATCAAGTTAAAGGATGTGGATGGGATCTGTAATCATGATTGGAGACAAATGAGAGAAAAACTTAAGATTAGGGCTGTTTTGATTTCTATCCAAGAGGGCTACCTGAGGGGTCAATGGGATTCCATAGATGATTCTTAGAGGGACAGATCCCCTGCAAACCTGGGTTTAGGACAAGTAAGACCTGAGAGAAAGCATGTATCATTAAAAATTTGTGTCAGAGGGGTAGCACAGATGACTCCAAACAATCAAGAGAAGTATCCATAAGACAAAGAGGAAGTTTTAAGCATCCACCTAGCTCAGAGTGTGAAGGTAAGAGATGGTATGTTTATGAAGCAGGAAAGTATGCTTCTTTTTCTCTTTCTCCCTCTCTCTTGGTGTTCAACCCTGGAAAGATTCAAAGTAACAATTGATGCATAAGGTAACTGCGAGAGAAGCTTGTACACAATTTTTCTTTTAACAAGGGCCATAGATAGCAAGGCAGGGGAGGCTTATTTTTTATGGAGAAGTCTTATTTTTATTAAAGATTGAAGTGCTGATGCAAATATACTTTTACAACATAATATAATATGGAATAGATGCTATTATATATTATATAACATTATTATGAATGTTTTTTGAATTACTGAATTGAGATTAAGCCTGAAATACTTCCATTGTAAATGAAAGATGAGGATCCTATTGAACTCTCCAAAGTTTTCCAGTGCAGGAGTAAATCCTACTCAACTATGTAGAATGTCAAGGAATAGTGGAAGTCAACAGTACAAATATTGCCAACACTGTGTTGTGTTTGTTCAGACTACTAGTTAATAGTGTTAACTCCTTTCACTTGACTCTGCAGCTTTGCTCTGTTTTGTAATCTGTGTGATCCAAGATGATGGAGAGGGAAGAATTTATTCAACTCCTTTTTTGATGGGGAGAATAGAGAAGCTTCCTGATTTGGGATTGAGTCTGAAACTGGTTCTCACCTACCTGCTTCTCAATGCTATAACATTATATATATATGATTTTCTTTTTGTCACAGGATAAAATTTTACAGTTTAGCCTAATCTGGTTTAAACAGGTTTGATTGGGAAAACTTCTGAGAAAGCAATAGTAGAAGCTAAATGTTACTTCTCTTGCAAAGATGTTTAAATATTAGGCAAAATACAAAAGCATTTTTAAAAATCAAGGAATTTTCAGAGGACTTTCATGTGTTAATGAACTATTTGATTCCAATTTCCAAAGGGAAGATTTGGAATGCAGCATATTCTTACTATTTTTGACCACGGATTCTTTGTTTTTTTTAGCACCAATCCCAGGAAAGTCCAAAACTAATGCTCCAAAGAAAACATTTTTTTTTCTTTTAAATTCTGGTGTCACATTTCAAATTTACCTTCTACTAATTAATTTGCAGCTTTGTATTCCTGTAAACTATGGAGACATCACATAATGGTCATTTTTCTCTAAGCATGAACTTTTAACTGTCTTGTCAGAATTATCTGAGTATATTTATTAAAAATGCAAGACCTGACCCAGGTCTGCTGGAATCGCTGGGGACTCAATTGAGAGGTGGGTTTGGAATCAGACTTTTAATATTGTTCAGTAGTGGAGACTTAAGTATACTAAAGTCCAGGAACACATGTGAGGAATTTTATTGTTGGCTACCCTTTCAAAATTCACTGCTGAAATAAATCTGCTGTTCTTTAGACTCTTATTTTCCTTTGTAAGTAGTAAGCTGAAAGAAGAGTACAAAGTTATTTAAACTCTTTTCACACACAGAGGAAATACAACAAAAAAACAGACATAATTTTTCCTACTCGGTGGGCACTCACTTTCACTGTGCTCTTAAAGAAGAAACATTCCTGCCTCCCAGGTGATATTTCCAG
Organism: Marmota flaviventris; assembly: GCF_047511675.1. Taxonomy (NCBI): domain Eukaryota; kingdom Metazoa; phylum Chordata; class Mammalia; order Rodentia; family Sciuridae; genus Marmota; species Marmota flaviventris. Next base: position 91,046,277 of record NC_092508.1, read on the forward strand.
GGTGTTTTCTGGTTATGTGTTACTTGAAATTAAATATAGTGATTCCCTCCAGCCTCTCCTAAAAATTTGTAACAATTATAACCTGGCTGTGTAAGCAGTAGTACTAAAACTCATTTCTAAAGGAGTATTTGTAAAAATCATAGTTGATCATGCTTTTTGAAATTATGATTTAACCTAATTTTATTCAACATCACTAGACATAGAGAATCATTCAATAACTTTAATTTTTAAACTCTAGAGTAAATATTTTTGGTTCCCACAGCCTTTGCACATAAAATAAATAAAGTAGAATGCTTTCTTTTAGTATATTTTTTCTTATGAAGCTTCTCAAATTTAATTTTCTGCTTAATATAGAAAACAAGATATGTATTATTAACTATGCAATTAGAAAATGAGATATGTATTGTTAACTATGCAGTGCTTATTCACAAGCATTAAGCAGAATTCTGCTTAAATATCTTTTGAGCAAATCTCTTATACTTTGCAAAATATTGTGCTCCTCATTTAGGATATTAGCTATTCAAGAAAACAACTCTGGAGTTTCTAGAATAAAGGTTTAGAATAGAGATAGAAGATTTTTTGTTTGTTTGTTTTGGGGGATTGAATTCAGGGGCATTGAATCACTGAGCCACATCTCCAGCCCTATTTTGTATTTTACTTAGAGACAGGATCTCACCGAGTTGCTAGGACTTTGAACTCAAGATCCTCCTACCTCAGCCCCTCGGCCCCTAGGCTAGAATAGAGGTTCTTAAGAGTCAAAAAGGATAGAACAATTTAAGGAGTGTAATGCCAAATTTTTTAAAACCATGAATTGGTGAAAGAGGAGGAAAAATTAAAAAGAAACTAAGTAAGAAAGTGTCATTCTTTACAGATGAATCTAGTCCTGGTCTGTAACTCAGTGGTTCTTGAACTAGAATGTATATCATAATCACCTGGCAAGCTCCTTAAGCAGAGCTCTGACCCCGCCTCCCAAGGTCAGGTGGGAAGTGGGGGCCTGACATCTAGCCAGTTCCCAGGTGATGTTGACCCTGCAAGTTCAGAAACAACAGCACCATGTATGTCCTATTGCACAGATGCTTTCTATCTCTTTAAATTTACCTGAAGGGAGAAAAGATCATAAGTGAAAGAACAAAATCTGTGGGAAGGCAAGGAAGCAGCATCTTAGAAAAATTTTCAGGCACAAAGGTAATTTCTTCGGGGTATTATTTGTTGTGGCTCAGAGCTGGCTAGCTGGTACCAGTGTAGGACAAAACTACTGGAATAAGATTTTTTTATTATAAATAGAAAGCTATAAAACAAAAATCATCAAGGATTAGCGAGAACAGTATCAGAGGTCATCTAAAAGTTGATCCAAAACACAATTTTATATAAATTAGTAACATATCCTCTAATATTAATTAAATTTGCTTATAAAAATGAGAAGTACATGTTTAATGATCTGTGGAATGTTGCACAAAAAACATTTTTGAGTGTTAATCCATATTTTGTAGGGTAATCTCAGGATTAAATTTTTGAAGGATGTATTCCATAAATTTTATGAGTTACAGCTCTAAGCCTCAAATCACTAAGTTACAACAAACATCAATAAACTATTTTTAGAAGTATTTTTTTTACAAGATAATGCATGTTTCTTCTAAAATCCCTCTAAAATACAACACAAATGATAAAGCCCCTCCTATCATATCCTTCAACCCAAGTCTTATGTTCTTTCCAGATAATAAGTGTTTGTGCAAATTTTTGTAAGAATGATTCTCCCCTTTTCAATGAACATTAAAGGCTTTTTAAACAGCATATATACTATACATATTGCTCTGTGGCTTTTTTTACTCAACATTTTATGCATAATATTTCATTTTTTTCATATTATAAATATTTCATTTTTTCATATTCAATATTTCATAATATTTCATTTCCTTTTTTTCCTCTCCATTATATGAAATTAGTTAATTGAAATGCAGAATAATTAATTTAACTTCATTCACATTGCTGGGCATTCATTTTGTTTCCATTGTTTTGCTATTATGAACAATCTAAATACCTGTACATTTATATTTGAACATATGTTAGGCAGTTTTAATGGTAGATCTCTAAGCAGAAATGCAGAGAATATTTGTGCTTGTTTTCAAAAAATAAGTGCCAAAATTGATTGTAAAAATTGTACTCATGCCGAACACAAATGCAGCTTTGGGGAAGGGCCTGCCTTTGCTGCCTTCTTCATTTTGTGATCAACATATCATTCTTCTCTTTTTATCTTGTACCTAGCTCTAAGCAGTACTCTCCATCCTATGCTTGAATTATTCATCTTTAGATTTAAAAATTCATCTAGTACTTTCAAACTAAAAAAGAGTTAAATTCTGAACATTAAGGTATAATGAAAGGGCCTACAGGATAATTTAAATACATCATTAACCGGCTAATATGACAAGAAATTCCAATCAACCTTTATCAGTTGCATCTCTCTTCAATGACCCTTCAACCCACTTTCCCTTAAACTACTTTGAGCTGTGGAACTACTTTGCAAATTCTCCTGAGGAATGTAAATGGCTTGCATTTTCAGTCACCCCCTGACAATTTTCATTCACTATTTAACAGGCAATTATCTGGCCATCCAGAGTTACAAATAACTCTCCAGGAGAATGGAGTGTCCTTCGAGTTCAGTGAAGAGGTGCAAATCCATATGCCAATAATATCCACAATTTTAGTGCTGTACTCTTTTCTCCTTCAAGACTCTTCACCAACTTTCTCCCCTGTTCTTCCAAGTGTGACAAATCTATTAATGACATATTTCCCAAGAACTGGTAAATCATAAATATACTGTTTGAAAAATGTATTAAAGACTTTATATCTAGAAGTTGCCACTTAATAAAATTATATATGCTATGCCTTGTAACCGTGGAATTAATTTCTTAAACTCCTAAGTAGAGCATATGAAAAGTATAAATTACTTTCTTGAAATTTAATTCAATTAATCAAATATTTATGCACCTTTTCTTTTCTAGAAACTATTTAGAAACCAGCAGCCTACAAAAGTAAGTAAGATGGGGACATTAAATATATAAAGAGGGGAAGTGTGATAACATAATTGTTATAATAAAAGTCTAAGAAAAGTTTGGTCAATGTACATGAGCAAATAGAGGAGGGGTACTGTCAAGAAATCACTGCTAAATAGCTTCTTTTAAAATTTTTTTTTATTTGCAGATGGATACAATACCTTTATTTTATTTATTTATTTTTATGTGGTGCTGACGTTCAAATCCAGTGTTTCATACATGGTAGGCAAATGCTTACCACTAAGCTACAACCCCAGCCCCCAAATAGCTTCTTAATTCTCCATTTAGTTGTGGTTCACTGCCACTAAATCTGCACATATGGTTTATTTTAACTGAAAATTTTTCTGATATTGAAAAGGATGGAAGAAAAACACATCCAGTAATCACTAAGTTAATCAATCATTAGTTATGTATAAATAGATAGATAGACATGCTTTTTAATCCTCAAAATATGTTCTATATGTTCCCATTACTACTTTTATCCTGATTTATTTATTTTTTTATTATTAGTTGTTCAAAACATTACAAAGCTCTTGACATATCATATTTCATACATTTGATTCAAGCGAATTATGAACTCCCATTTTTACCCCATATACAGATTGCAGAATCACATGGGTTACACATCCACTTTTTTATATACTGCCATACTAGTGTATGTTGTATTCTGCTGCCCTTCCTATCCTCTACTAACCCCCCTCCCCTCCCATCCTCTCCCATCTTCTCTCTCTCAGAGGAGGACATACAATCAATCAACAAGTACATGAAAAAATGCTCACCATCTCTAGCAGTCAGAGAAATGCAAATCAAAACCACCTTAAGATACCATCTCACTCCGGTAAGATTGGCAGCCATTATGAAGTCAAACAACAACAAGTGCTGGCGCTGGCGAGGATGTGGGGAAAAGGGTACATTTGTACATTGCTGGTGGGACTGAAAATTTGGAAAGCAGTATGGAGATTCCTGGGAAAGCTGGGAATGGAACCACCATTTGACCCAGCTATACCCCTTCTCGGACTATTCCCTAAAGACCTTAAAAGAGTGTACTATAGGGATACTGCTACATCGATGTTCATAGCAGCACAATTCACAATAGCTAGACTGTGGAACCAACCTAGATGCCCTTCAATAGATGAATGGATAAAAAAAAGTGGCATTTATACACAGTGGAGTATTACTCAGCACTAAAAAATGACAAAATCATGCATTTGCAGGGAAATGGATGGCATTAGAGCAGATTATGCTAAGTGAAGCTAGCCAATCCCTAAAAAACAAATGCCAAATGTCTTCTTTGATATAAGGAGAGCAACTAAGAACAGAGCAGGGAGGAAGAGCATGAGAAGAAGATCACCATTAAACAGGGAATTTGCATGGTAATGAAATTACATGGGAAATTGCATGGTAATGGAAGGATATCCTGATTTATTTAACTGGTATGGACTTTGATGCTGTGCCCCAATGATTATGTTTTGATACCTGCAAAATTATAGTAGAATAGAGCTTGGGAACATGGGAAGATGTTCAGTGGAGACCAGGAGAATGAAGGCCATTCAAGAGCAGTTAAAAAACAAAAATCCATGTCAGAAATTACATGAAAGAAAACCCACTTATTTCTGCTCCCTGTGGTTGGGCTCCATGACTCACTACTGATCACTTTGCCTCTCCTCCCAATCAATCAGTTCATCAATACCAACCCTTCCCCTCTGCACCCCACCAGGGTCACCACAACATCTTTAGCTCCATTCATAGATTGATTAATTTAATAATGTTAAAAAAATGTTTTCTTAATTTGAGACAGGATATTGCAAGGTTGTTTAAGGCCTCCTCAATGGCTGAGACTGGCCTCGAACTTGCCATCCTTCCTCAGGCTTCAGTCTCCTGTGTGGGTAATAGGTAATAGGAAACTCATATTCCACACTCTTTTATGTGAACATGAAAATAAAATTTGAACTGAATTTTCAACATTTTCCCAAAACCTGCATTATAATAATGAGATCTCACTTTTAAAAATTCCCATTAATTCTTAAATTCAGTTGGTGATATTTTGTGTGTTAACCTCATCTTTCCTCAACTTTCTTTTACCATCCAAGTGCTTTAATTTCTCATTCTCATTTTCATCTTTCTTTGACTTCTCCATGGAGATTCAAATATATATATATTTTATTTTTTATTTATTTACTTTTGATCCTTGGGGGACTTTCTGACTAATTTAACTTCTCATCACTATACCAAGATGTGCCCAGTGAAATAAATTACCATTAATTCACTTTTAATTTATCATTAGGGTGAATTTCTTATTTTTTTAAAAAACCTGAACTGTAATAATCTTTTTAACATAAACATATTTAAAAAAAAACATGATGCCAGTTTTTATTATTAAAAAAAATCTCAATCTTATAAATGATCTTGAAGAAAATATTCTCTTGGGTGAAGAAATGATTTCCAAAGTCCAACAATGGTTCCATTTTTATTTCAGTGTATTATTATTTAATAAATTCAAGCAAAACAGAATTCAATAAAAAGCCCACTTATATCATGAACCATTTTTTTTTCTAAAATTATGTATATTGATCCACTAAGCCATTCTTCTGTTTGTGGGTGTGCCAAATTATAATGTCTGGATTTTTGTTAAACTAGGGCTAAAAGAAAAAAAACAATTAATTTTCAAAGAAACTCTTGCACTTTTATGGTTATTGCAACACTATTCAGAATGGCCAAATAGGGGACCAACCAGGATCCATTGATGGATGAATCTAGAAAGAATCTGTGGCTTATACCCACAAAGGAATGTTACTGAATCACAAAAAAGGGAAGAAATCCTGTCCTCAGCAGCAACATACAAAGAACTGGAGAATATTATGTTAAGTGAAATAAGTCACAGACAAATACCACATGTTCTTATTTACATGTACAAGTTTCAACAGTTGACCTCACAGAAATAGAGAGTAAGTAGTGGTTACTAGAGAATACAAGGACAGGGAGTAGAGGAGTAGAAAGTCATGGTTAATGAGTATAGGATGTAGCTGGATAGGAGGAATAACTTCTAATGTTCTGTCATATAGTAGGGTAACTATGGTTGACATTGAATTATATATTTCTAAATAGCCACTAGAGAAGATTTGGGATGTTCTTAGCACAAGGAAGTGATAAATGTTTGAGATGATAAATGTTCCAATTACACAGATCTGATTATTACACATCATATTCATATATTAAAATACCACATGGTACCCCCAAAATACATTTTTTGTTCTTTTATAACATTTTGTTTTGCAAACTTAACATAACACATTTTAAATCAACATTTACTTTACCCCATATAATACAATCATAAGAAATACATTTAAAAACTTTTTGAAATATAAAAAATGTACTGTAATGTTTTAGTCTTAGATGCTTAAATAATAGAGGGAACTTTGTTAAGTTTTTGGTGATATTTGGAAGCTAACCCACAATAAATGGGGAGGGAGGGGAAGAATAGATACTCAGTAGATTAGACAAAGGGGAATGAAGGGAAGGGAGGAGGGATAAGAAAAGGAAAGACAGTGGAATGAATCTGAAATAATTTTGCTATGTACTTACATGAACACACCATAGTGAGGTTCACTATGTATATCCATAATAACGGGGTTCTGACTAGAATAAGATATATTCCATGCTTGTATAATCACATCAATACGTATTTTTTAGTACTGGCAATTTGGGGATTAACACAGAGTCTCAAGTTTGCTAAGCACATGCTCTACCACTGAGCTATATTCTTAGTCCTGCCTATATTTCTTATAATGATCAAAGGTTACCATTACAAAAGGAATATTGACTATCCTTAATAAAATAAATTCTATCAATCATCTATCCATACATATCTCCACTGGATTTGTTAAGTGGAGTAAATACGTGAACCCTTTCCTTGTTTCTCTCTGTTGTATACTTTCTGCCATTATCTCTATATGGGAAATCTTTTGTTTACTATAAAAACTCATTTTCAATCATATCTGTTGTCAATATTTTCCCTACTCTTATTTTTTATAGTGTATGTTATTATATATATGTATATATATGATAAAATATAAATTATTGTTTAGCATTAAATATTTATTGTTAAAATATAGTATAATGGATAATATATTAATTTCCTTTTTGTCTTCTGAAATTCCTATCTTGCTTAAGCTCTGCTGTCCAAAGTTATATACATATCCTCCTGTGTGTTCTAAAGAGGGGAATGAAGGGAAGAGAGAGGAGATAGGAATAGGAAAGATGGTAGGATGAATTGGACATAACATTCCTATGTTCAAATATGAGTACACAACCAGTGTAACTCCACATCATGTACAATCAGAAGAATGGGAGGTTATACTCCATGTATGAATAATATCAAAATACACCCTACTGTCATGTATTTCTAAAAAGAACAAATAAAAGAACAATTTTTAATATTTATATTGCCAACTATACCAAATGTGTTTTTGCATAAAATAGAAGGTGAATTGGCTTTATTTTCTTTCAGATAAATATTGTGGAATATTACAATTATTCATTTTTATAAAAACCTATTAAACCAAAATGGCAGCCTTGATCATTCCCTGTTCTGGCTGTGTTTTTTGCTGTCCTGACCTGTATGCCTATCTTTCTGCTGGCACTGTGGCTTCACAGTAAGTTTTAACATGTGCAAGGCAATCTCCTTTAGTGTTCTTAATTGCTGTTTTTCTCAGAGCTTTAGCATCATCTAAAGTTTAAAAGAATTTTATTTGTTCTTTAATTAAGATTAAGATTCACAGTATGATTGCATTAAGTATCTTTAATAGCATTTTTATATTTATATTTAAAATTTTCTTCATAGGCTCTACATCTTCTCATTAAATGTATTTTTAAGCAATTAAAAGACTAGCAACTGAGTTTTCATTTTTCTACTTCCAGCTGAGTACTAGCAATAAAGAGAAAGCCTATTTAATTTTTTTATATTTACAATATATTAGTAAATTTTGTTATAAAAATTTTTATACTCTTGTACTTTTAAAAAGTGTTATATATCCACCTGTCATCCATTGGATTGATAAAAGTTTAAAATAATGATAACTTCCAGGTTTAGCAAGTATTTAAGGAAACAGACACTAAAATAAGCTGTTTGTAGCATTATGAATTACTGAAGAATTTTACGCTTTAGCTATTACAATTGTTCTGGATTTAGTCATAAAAATTAAAAGTTTCATTTAGGCAATTTATTTTTATTATTGTGCTAAAATTCCAAGGCAATTCAATAAAACAAAAACAAATGCCATAAAAATTGGGGGAAAAAATGTAGGTGCCTGCATTTATAGATGACATGTTTGTTTGTACAGAAATACCTAAGAAATTTACAAAAATGTACTAAAACTAGCAAGATCACATTATATACAGGATACATAGGACATAAAGTTGTAAATAAGAATTCAAAATAAAATTTTAAAACTTTCTCATTTGCATCAAAATACATCACTTCTAATGAGTGATGTGCTAGACCTCTGAGGACCTACTCAAAATCTAGCAGTCTACTAATACAAATGTATAAACTAATTCTGAAATGTATATGGAAATGCAAAGAACTTAGGATAGTCAAAACAAACTTGAAAAAGTTGAAAGCCTTAAACTAGCTGCTTTCAAGACTTATTATAAATAAATCTAAGACAAAAGAATATGTTATTGTGGCATTGTTCCAATGAATAATGGAACTAAAGAGTCCAGATTTCTTATCTTCACATATATTATCAGTTTTTGACAAAGATACCAAGATAAATGAATGTGCAGAGGAAAGTGTTTTTAGTAAATGGCTCTTGATCAACTTGATATTTATATTTAAAAAATGGACCTTGCCAAGGTGTGGTGATTCACGACTAAAATCCCTTCGGGTAGGGAGGCTTAGGCAGGAGGATCACAAGTTCGAAGCCACCCTCAACAATTTCTCAAGGCCCTAAGCAACTCAGCAAGACCCTCTCTCAAAATTAAAAAATAAAAGGGGAAAAGGGCTGGGAATGTGGCTCAGTGCTTAAGTGCCCCTGGGTTCGATTACTGGTACCGGTACCAAAAAACAAACCATCAAACAAAAACCCCCAAACAAACAAAAATCCCTCAACCTTTATCTCACAGGATAGGCAAAATTAACTTTCAGTGGATCTAGAAGTAAAAATAAAGATAAAATTCTAAGACTTCTAGGGGAAGACACCAGGAGTAGTCTTCATGATTTTGAACTAGATAAGAATTTTTAAAGTAGGATATAATGAGCATAAAACAGAAAAGAAAAACTGAATCCAAAAATATAACTGAAATTAAGCATCTTTTGGAAAGCTATGTTAAAAGAAGTAAATAGGGAAGCCACATCTGGGAAAAAATAATTATAATGCCTATATCTGATAAAGGATTTAACATCTAGAAAACACACACACACACACACACACACACACACACAATCGCCTCTTGCCTGAAAGGAAGAGTACAATAGTACAATGAATGGACATTATAGAACTTTCTAGAGTGATGTAAATATTCTATTCCTTGATGGGGTGGTAGTTATATGGGTATAAAAATTGTCAAAATGTAAAAAATGAAAATTAAGGTCTGTATATTTTAGATCTATACTGTGTATTTCGGTCTGTTTGTTTAGGTATATATATTTAGATCTTATTGCATGTAAGTTATACTTTTAAAAACAAATGTAGGGCTGGAGATGTGGCTCAAGTGGTAGTGCACTCGCCTGGCATTCGTGGGGCACTGGGTTCAATCCTCAGCACCACATTAAAAAAAATAAATGAAGTAAAGATATTGTGCCCACCTAAAATTAAGAAATATATATTTTTTAAAAATGTAACAGAAAAAAGGGGTATTGGTACACTGTCAGTATATAAATTTAGAATATAAATTCTTTGGCTGCCGTTCTAATGATTACGTCTCTGTAAAAAAAAAACAAAAACAAACCAGCATTACATACCATCTTAGGGCTGTCTACAAGACTCAAACTTTTTGGATGAATCAAGTCTCCCAAGCTAAATTAAGACTTTTTTTTTTCCATACTATGGATCAAAACCAGGGCTCAAGCCTGCTAGGCAAGAACTCTACCACTGAACTACACCCCAGCCCTGAATTGAGGCATTTTTACATATTGTATGGCAGGAGTTAGAGAGTCTTCACAATTACATTGTTATAATTCTTTTAATTGAATAAATTTTAATGAATAGTTGAGCTTAATCTAGAAATACTTTGGCTATATAATGCTCTGCCTCCAGGTTTCAAGAAAATCTTTGTCTTGGCCTCTCGCACAAGGAATTCAGAGGGGAGAATTAGGAAAATTCAAAGCAGAACTGTTTGTGGATAGGAATGGAGACAGTGGTAGGGTGGACTTCAAAACAATCTTACAGACTTTTAAGGAAAGAACCAGTGGGAAACTTAAAGCCTAGTCTGTTTAATTCATTCCTTTGCTTCTTGATTTCCTCCAAACAACAATTACATTACTATGTGTGTGGGGGGTGGGGGGTGGAGTTAGTAGTCATAAACCACAAGGCTAGATTTATTTTCTTTTCTTAAAAGAAATGGACCATTCTGTAAATCACAATTCAATATATAGAATTCCAAAGTGGAGTTGTTTGTCATTTCATTTCTGGAATCCCATAGATTGTCATCTGGAGGAACATTCAGAGCAGTAAAAGTGGCTCCTCCTGATTTAGAAATGTAGAGCCTTTAAAATTTATTTCCTATAGCCAGTGTTCCATCATATTGACATTCTTCACAGATGCTGCATCCTGCTGAGCACTGACTTAACATAGCCCTGGAGCTGGATTGGAACATCCATTTAGATTCATTGCAGCACAACAATTCCTATGTAGTTTTCCCAAATGAAACTTCAGGGAAAATCAGTTTAAAAATGAACTGGGTGAATTTCTTGAGTTGAGACTGATGTCCAGATTCCAAATTATCCTATTACAAATTTCCTATATGTAGTAGTATAGATTTAGGTTTTCTGAGACAGTTTACTGATTTAAGACTTTTTTTTTTTTTTGAGTCTTAATCGTCATTTTGTGAAGAATTGTAAATACACATAATCAATAAAATAAAACACTTTGATGAATAGACCAAAACAACCCTAATATTCTACAGTTCTTCAACTCTTCAGATGCTTGTAACAGAGATGTGTTCTGCAGCATGTATCCAACAGGATCCATCTGGACTTTATGTCTGACTCTTTCTTGGCAGTTGTAGGTGTTACAGCTTCCCTTTAATAGGCTTGACAGCTATTAACACCATCAAAATAGGAACAATTTTCACTCTCATGCTGAGTTTGCCAAAAATTTTTTTTTCTAAGTGAATGCCTGACACAGGAAAATACTCACAAGAATTCACTTTATTATTGAATGAGTAAGTAAATGAAGCAGTTGATCCATATTACATAATTTAGTAGTTAATTGGATACTAGTTTTTATGGTTGTCTAATAGTTTTTTATGCATTGTTTTCATCTTCCCAAGGAGGATCGTTATCTCTAAAGGGACATTCTCCTTTTCTTTCTGAACACATCTGTAATATTTTCTGTGAATAGCATAATGCTATGACTATCCCAGCTGCTTAGGAAATGATGGATGATTATACCTTGTCATCAGCATCAAAATATCTTCAAACACAGTTTTATGGCTTCCTTGTCCCATTAGTTGAGTTACACCACTAAACATTTAGGTTTTCCTACTCTTATACTGTATTATTATAGTTTTTAGATATTTTTTTCTCCTTGGTAATCAATTTCCTCCATACCTATTCTTGAAATTTCAGAATAGGGCCTTTTTTTTTTAACTTGCAACAGTGGGAACAAAACCCAGGGCCTCGTGTATGCTAGGCAAGCACTCTGTCAATGAGCTATATTCCTAGAGCAGTCCTGCATTTTAATGTGTTTATTTGGTTTGTTTTGAGCCACATATCTGGCTCTTCCTCTTCCTCAAACTATCCACTTCCTTACTCATCTGGCAGAAAAAGAAGTGGTACATCTTATTTCAGTTCAGTGAGCTTTTTAATCACATGCCAAAAATGTGCCAGGTACTCTGGCATGAAGAGAACATGCTCCTCTGCTCAAAGATTTTGCTTTCTGATTGGACATAATCATGAACATAAGCTCCAGAGAGAAATTACAGAAGCATGTGTAAGCTGTTATCACAGCACAGGCTGCTTACTTCAGCCAGTGCAAGGATACACTCTGTGGCAGAGAAGTTGGCACAAGAGGAGAATCCAGAAATTCTGCAAGAGTAAGACCATTGGAATCCCTTTTTCAAAAATACAGGGAGTGTTCAGATCTACAAAACACAGAGTTGAGAAACATTTAAGGTGCAGGGTGCTAAGGTTCATAGGCCACAGAAAAGAATGGAAAGGGTTGTAAAGGTAATAAGAGACTAGGAAGCAGATATTAGACATGCAAATATGAAAGTAGAATTAGAAGGGCAGTCATGCAATGGAAAATCGGTATGTGTTAGGGAAATTATTGGGCACGTTCTGAGTACAGAGACTGGTCATTACTGGCTTCCCATGGATGAAGTAGCTGGGAAGAGATGATCATGGATAGTGTGGACACAGACCATGACTAGGGCTGGAAACGATTTTTAAGAATGAGAAAGTGTGCAACTTTAATGATAAATCCTTCCCACTGTATAATGCAAATATTTTTGTGTATCCATTCAGGCTTAGAGTTGCTGTGAAATAAATTGGATAGAATTTTATTTTAGGATGAATTTATACATTCTCAATGAATCCTTTCACCTTTTACATTCCAATATTTAAAAAAATTAATTGACATAATAGTCCAAATTTATGGTGTACCATGTGATATTTTGATATATGTATACAATGTGAAATAATTAAATCAGAGTAAATGGTTTATTCACCATATCAAACATTATCATCTGTTTATATTGAGAACATTCAAAATCTTTTGTGGTATTTAATTTCCTAGCCCTTCCATGCCTGAAATGGCTATAGAAGGAGACACAGTGGATATAAACAACACAGTTCAGAGACCAAGTATTAGTACCTAGATCTGCCTGCTTACATGCCAGTTAGCTTTTGTTGTTGTTTTTGCCATAGTTTCTTTAAATTTAAAATGGGGTTAATAATGGTCTCTCATAGAGTGGTCATCAAAACTACACGTGTGTACACATTAAAACCCTTAAAATAGTGGTACTTTGGAAATGCTCAATGAATATTCACCATGGTTATGATATTTCTTTCTGGAAAAAAATGGATACAGCTGATGAGTGCAATCAGATTTTGGTACCCAGAGAACAGACAAAATAGGCCCATCCTCTTGAAGAAAGTGGTGATCATGAAGCTTTTTTTTTTTTTTAAATATGTCTGTTACCTATAGATAAAAGAAAGAGGCCAAGCTATGTAGTTGGTTAGATGAATCACTGCCTCAAACAGAACAAAAACTATATCCTACTGTACCAGATACACTAAGAAGATACACTGAGAAAATTAATTTTGTTATCGGCTACATCAAAATTAGTGGGTAACCATATCTGAATATATATATATATATATATATATATATATATATATATATATATATATATACCTATTATATTGTACACATAGAAATTTAACCCATCTTACTTTTGCCCCATGGAGAATTGAAAAATTTGACAATTCTTGTTTACTTAATTTGAGCTGGTTTTTTTTGAGCCAAATTCTAAATGAAGACCAACAAAAGACCTATACAAATTCCTTACTTATGGGAAGTGTTACAGCAATTAACTTTTTGAGTTGAATCTCAAAAGAGAGAATCTTGAATGAAAAAAATATCAACACAAAAGTGCCCAGAAATATTCTCAGCTCTGAAAGTTAGAGTTGTCCTTTTAATGGATATGAGCAGAGCCTAATTTCTGCAACACTGAGCACTGAGGTAAGGCAGGAGTGAAGTAGATTTGGCACAAAATGATTTTTGACACATGCCATGTATTATTTACCAGAAAATTCTACCACCTGCATTCATATGACAGGCATAGTCACTTGATTAACTGGAGCCAACTGGTCAGAACATGTAAAGAAATTTGGTTTGAGGTTTCCAGGTGTGGGGAGAGAATGGCAGTGGAAAGTTCAGATAGTTGCCTCTGAAGAAAGGAAGTTGTCTGAATAAAGGTGAGAGTAGGAGGAGATGGGAAGTCAGAGGTGGGGCTCAAGGTTCTCAAAAATGAAGATCCAAAAATTGGTAGTGTCTAGTTCACTCTCATGAGCTCAGATGATGGGTTAGTTCTTTATTTGTCTCTGAGACAAATGAGAGAAGGAACATGCTTTGAGGCTTTAGGAAGAAAAAAAATGTATTAAATAGAACCTAGGCTATGGTTATGTTTTACTTTCTAAGAAGGACTTGCTCTCCCCACACATACTGCTCAGGTTGTGTAGCCTCATTTGGACCCATCAGCCTTATGGTTTTTCATGAGGAAGACTCAGTTCTTTGTTCTCACCTTGTGATGCCTCTGAAAATGGCCTCCCTGTCACAGTTTCAGAAATCGATTTGATTCTCTGCCTTTTCCCACAGCCTCATGTCTCCCCAGGGACAGCTTACTACACGAACGAAATATGAAACAAGCCTACAGTTTTTACGGTGACAGAGCCAGTTTTTTTTCTGTTACCATTCGTGTAGCCCATGGGGAAATATCAGAATGGGGATTGATCTTGGCAAAGGGAGAGTCCACAGAGATGGTTGGGTTTAATAAATCCCTGCTATAAAAGGCTCATATTTAAGTTCCACCAAGTCTCAAAGCTCATTCTGCAGAGGCTATCTAATCTCTTGACTCCTCAGTTACAAATTAAATTTCCCTTTGTCACTATTTCTTCAGTCCATTTCAAATGAGACAGAGGATGATAGCCTTCTATCAGCCCATTCCCTGTTTTATAGAAAACTGAGTTCCACAGTCTAATTATTTTGATATGTGTTCCAGACAAAATGATGGCTTGGTCATAAATATTACTTAGCCTAGGTGATGCTATCTTTAGAGGATCATGGAAGTTCTATCATTCATAGCTATTCTTTACAGACTGCTTAAGAGAATTCATTTTACTCATGAGGTTCAAGAAAGAAGAGATGCAAAAATACACTAAACAGTTCTTTTGGCAAATGGTTACCTTAGATCCAAAGCTAATTGGTTCTAATACAGTAAAAGTGATAGTTCTGAAAACACTGTCCTATAAATTACACACATATGTATATATGTATATACACATAAATGCACATGTACATATATATTTATAAAATGATATAAAAATAGGCATTATATTTTAAAAGGCTGGTTTGGACTAAATGAACTTTAATTCTTTAGTACTATGATAAACAACTTTATTTAATAGATCATTGTACAATGGTTATGTAAGTTCCCAAATATATATCAGAATATATATTAGTCATATTAAACATAAATATATAAATATTCATGAATCCATATGCATACATACATATTTAATATGATATATTATGATAGGAATATCATAGCAAATTATTCTATGACAAACTCAGCCTTGGTTTTCGTATTTATTTTCTTATTTATTTTTACTGTACTGAGGATTGAACACAGGTGTGCTCTACTACCAAGTAATACACCTAGCCCTTTTAATTTTATCTTTTTTATTTACTTAAGTATTTTAGTTATAGATGGATATAGTGAACCCAGTGCCTCACAATTGCTAGGCAAGTGCTCTACCATTGAGCTACAACCCCAACCTTTAATTTTATTTTGAGATAGGGTCTTGCTAAGTTCTCAAGGCTGGCCTTGATTTTGCAATCCTTCTGCCTCAGATTCCCAAATTGCTGGGATTATAGATAAACCTGTGCCACTTTGCCTGGTTAGTTTTCATAACTTTAAAAAGACTGGTTTGGACTAGATGAACTTTAATTATTTAGTACTATGATAAGCAACTTTATACGATAGATCATTGTAAAATGGTTATGTAAGTTCTCAAATAAATTTGGAAGGTATCAAACATCATAGTAACTACATCACAAATGATTTCTCTGGGAACTTGAAAGACAACAAAGCAAGCCAGTTTTAACAGAGCTTGAGACTTCTCTCACTGCTCCTCTTTTGTTTTGCACTGTTGTAAATAGCCATGTAAATTACCTGGTGGATTAGAATTTAATAGAGGGAAGAATTCAACTGTCTTCATTTGTGAGACCAAAAGAGGGAACTTGTACATAGTTAGTAATCAACAAAAAGTCTAAGGACAAATCATCAAATGACTTAGTAGAGTTCTCAACCATCATTACTTTAGCTTTTATTAATAGCATAATCACTTCAAGCACCTACATATATTAACATCCCTCCATGCAAACGGTGCTTTTCTTATCCACCATGTTAACATTGTGCTACATGGGGCATCAGCCCAGTCACCTCAAATAGGCTATTGGAATGGATTTATATTTATGGCATTTGATTTACTAACAATACACCTGAGGCTACAGGCCTTGTACACATGCATAATTCATGCATATCCAGCATTTTAAACTCTACCCAGGGCTTACTTTAAAAAGTCACATTGATTTTGATTTAAAACTCTAAAGAATAAGCAGAACCAAGCTGCTAGGTTGTTTTTTTATTAATAATATTTCATTCTTTCCCAGAGCCTAAGAAGGTAATGATAACGAAGCCTTTGCTTAGCCTATGCTCACAGTATAAATAAAGGTTTTCTAGAGTTTTTTTCCTAAGAGTAATCCATTGAGTTGGAGGTTGAGCCTTGATACTATTTGAATGTTTTTATAGTTTGGAAATAAATAGATGTTCTTTAAAAAGATTAGCTACTTACTCCTACTCACTAATTTTAAGAAATCCATTCCACTGACCAGCCTGACACTTCTAGGGAGTACTTAACACAATATCTTGAATAAATTTTATTACTAATTGCCAGGCAGCAGTATCAGAAAGCAGAGAGGTCAAGAACACATTATCTCTTACTTCAATCCATTAGATTGTTCTTTCAAATACTGGAATGTAGATAATATGCTATCAGAGTATTCTGTCCTCACTTTAGAAATATTTTAAAAAAATGAATAAGAAACACTAAAAAAAAAAGGACGGGGCTAGAATAAGAAGAGGAGATTGCTGTTAACATAGTCTAAATGTTTTTAGGCTTGAATTTCTTCTCTCTGATGACCTCTAAGATCCATTTCAGGTCTATTATTCTTTTCCTGTTAGTTCTCAATCCGTGGCAACAAAGAAATGGTCTGGAATTACTTCTAGGAAGAGAATCTTACAGTAGTGATTTTTCAGATGAGAAGACAAGTGGTAGATTTATATTCCAGGCTGCAAGGCAAAGCTTTCCACAGGTAGTTTATCTTAAGCTAATCCACAGATGCATTCTTAAGCTCTCCGGTTATCTGGAAGAAACTTCACTTTCAACAGGGGCTACTGTGGGACATAAGTCTTCTTGGGACTGAGAAATTTATAAATATTCCAAACATCATTAGAGATGGGTTATTTTATAGCCTTCTTGGTAATGATTATATGGGGAGATTGAGTGGCAGGGGTTAATACTCCAGGATCACACATCCTTGGTGATGCCATCTACAGAGGGTAGTAAGGGGGAATTTTTATTTTAGTTATCATCTACATGTCTAACACTCATGAGCCCAGGCCTGTCTACTAAGGTGTTTTGATTCTGACTTAGCCTTTCCCAAATCAAACTCCTTTTATTTGTTCCCATACTTGCTACTACCTCTGTGCTTGAGTCCCCAGCTCAAGAGCACCACCATCAATTCAGTTGCACAAGATTGAATTTGAAGGGTAATCCGTGATAAGTTCCATCTCTGTTCCATTAACCCACTACTATGTCTCACTTAGAGTAGTTATTCTAATTTAATGCTGGCACTTTACTCTGGTTTGCTCTCCATAGTTAAAAAAAAAAAATCTCAAGACTTTCCTGCTAAAAATCTTTTAGAGACTTCTTACTTCTTAGAACAAGGAAGGCAATCTCTAACATGGCCCACTGTAAGGATAGTCTTAGCCTAAGCAATTTCATTTTAAATAAACCTGCAGTTTCACCAGGCACCAGTCTACAGAGCCTTCCAATATGCCATCAGGCATAGCCTGGTAAACCAAGTCACTTTTTACAACCCTGATAAAACTCAGAATGAAGTCACTGTCATTTGCCTTCACCCTGAGTCAGAGGTGTGAAATCAGGGCAAAAACCACCAAACCATATGTCCTGACCCTAGAATGCAAGATGTTACTAAGAAACCCCGTAACAGCTGCTAGGGACTGAAACAGCAAACAGAAGCCCCAAAATTTAGTACAAATGATGAAGCAAATGAACAGACATTCAGCCAGCCAACACTGATGCCCACATGCCGGGAGCCTGATGAGGACCTGGACGGACATCCCAACTCTTCTCGTCATCTGCCTGATCCTCTGCATTATCCTCACCACTGTCAAATTCGACAGCCACATCTTGACCTTGGTGAGAACATCAACTTCTTCTTACAACCCTCTCCTCAACCAGCTCTCAGCTCTACCCCAGGAGAAGCCTCCATCGGTTCCTGACCTGATCACTGGTCTGAGTGAGTGTGCATCTGCTGGACTTAAGACCTAAGGCTTAAGACTTTATACCTGGCACTTAAGCTTAGCACGCAGAGGGAATGTCTGTGAAAGTCTGTCATGATTAAGTGTGTTTTCAATGCTTAGAGTTAACTTAGAATTGTTTGCTTTGAATGGATTATGTCTATTGCAGTGCTTAGCATTAAGGATTGTCATTTTCTTGATTAAGAACCTATAGAGTGAAATTGTATTGAGTGATTTGAGTGAATATAGCCCTGAAAAAGGCAGAAGTGCATGCACATTCTTTATTTCTCCCCTTCGACTTCATAAGTCACAACTTTTCCATGGTGACACCTATGGAGTTTTGGCATGGTTCGGACTCAGTTTCTTCAGATTCATCTTGCACTCCCACTCCCAATCTCAGAGTCCACATGTGGCTGTTTCCCCACCACAACTTCTTGCCAAGTTCACTTAGTTGATTTTTACTCATTTCTTCATGTTGTAGCTTTAATGCCATCTGCTTGGGGAAGCTTACCTTGAGCTCTGTTCTCTCATGGATTCTGAGAGTTTTTTTTTTTCTAACATATCGCAGTTAACCCTGTGCGTGGCTATTCAATCAATGGCTCCTTCCTCTGAAGAGTCTAAGGTTGAGATCTGAAGTTGTCCTTGTTCATTGTCATAGTACCTAGCACAAAGCCTGATTCTCAATTAACAATAAATAGCTGTTGAATAAATTTTAAAGAATTTACTAGATAAATAAGTTGATTTATTAGATGCTTGGAGTGTTTGTTTACATTGGTAATTCTGAATTAATGGAAGTGGGTATGTTAATACACACTTTAGCATGTGAAGGAGCTGGTCCTTGTTAGCACATTTTAGAATCTTTCAAGAAAATGGATATCCCTTCCTTGTCAAAAGAGGAGAAATTATGGTCAAGTCAGTAGCTTAATTTGGATGTAGCCAAAGTGATTTCATAACCTTAGTTTTTCTTTCAAGACATAAAAAACTCAAAATTTTTCCTTTTATTCACATTCATACCTCTTCAGGCTTCCACACACTATAAAGAGTGAAGGAATTGAGAACCCCATGATGTGGCTCTAACAACTGGAGGCAAGAAGATTAATGAAAAGTATGGGGCAGGCTTTGAAAGTTTCTAATGTCCTAGGATAGAAGGGACAGTAGTTTTGTTTTGCTGAAAGGCAAAATGAGGATGAATGAGTGGGAATTGTGCAAATATAGGATTGAATTCAATTAACAAGGAACTTTTTAACATTATGCAATGCACACTTAGCAATGAAATGGTCCATTTTCCCAAGTTATGAAACATCATCAAATCAAAGATGCTGCAGAAGAGATCTCTATGTATATCTCTGGGATGCCTGTATTAATGTCCCTCCCTGGCTTGGTCTTATAAAAGGGAGTATCTTTCTAGGAGTCTGTTTGATATCTGAAACGTTGTCCCACTGTAAATCTAAATTTTATTGAAGGACTCTGCTTAATTAAGTTCAGTTTTTATATAAATGGAACCCACATTTGTGGAGAAGGGAACTTTTGAATATCTTTTAAAAACTGATTGAAGAATATAAGAGTTAAAAAAAATCAAAAAGAAACTTCTTCCAGTTCAATTTAAGAAATATTAGTATATAGTAAAATGCATGACATTTTAGAAAAACTAGTTATTTTATGATTAATTGCTAATACTTCAGAAAGGCACTGTATTTCCTATTCAGTTATTTTGCCAATATTTGATTATGGTGAGAGAATATATAGACAGGTTAGCTTGCTATTTTTTAATGAGCTGGATGTGCTTCCTAATGGAATTGCTAAATTGGTGCTAAATTGCAGCTTGAAGACTTCTTATTGTATAATTTTATCTTTCTTTTCATTGGTTTTCTTCATCACAAAGGAGATACTTAAATTGGTTTCAGGTAGAAGAATGAATAGTAATTGTTAGTTTTTGTAAGAATTACCCTCTATCATTGACTTGGTTTAACATTTATCAAACAGCCTGTGGAGAGTGTAAATAATTTTTATTTTCTCTTTTTATTAGCACATTCAAACTATCCAAACATTTGAATTCTATTTGTGGACCTTATTACAAAGGCTTTCTTTGTCTTTTTAGTTTGCAGTAGAATTTAGTTTTAATCTCAATAGTTAAGAACCATCCATCACATTTCTTAAATTCTTTATGTCATGTAAGTTTCCTCTGAGCTCTCAACTATATGCATGATTGAAAGTTTAATCTCAGTTGAATTTAGGGCATCCTACTCTACTTAACAGGATAAAAGAGACTTAAAAGCAACCTACCCAGAGACCAAAGTAGGGATCGATTGTAGAGCACTCTTGCCTTAACAAGGTGTTCCTTGACTCAGGGAGCCCACCACATATTGGGAATGATTGAAAACTTAGGGTGTTTTACAATGCTTGAAAATCAGGAAGTAGCTTAGTTCATGGTGGAAATATCCTCCCCAACTGCTCTCTCCACTACCCAATGCTGTCTTTAAAAGGGATTTGCTAGGACCCAGTGACTGTGTTGTTAGGGGAAAATCTAGGGATGCCCCCAAGGAAGTTCCAGTCCTCTGACCACATATTCATTTCAGGAGGCCTTAGACAGAAGGTCACTATGCTCCCCCACAACCTCCACACACATGCCATAGAACTCACCCACCAATAGAATTCTCCAGTTACCAAACTCTTCAAATAAATTCTTGGGTTTTTTGTACTTAGGAAATCATAAAAAACACTGTTCCCTATTTCCCTCTCCCCACTCTTTAAGTAATTTTTTTTGTTCAATTCATTTGTTTATAATTTTTTCTTATGGTACTGGGGATCAAACTCAGGGCCTCATGCATGCTAGGGGAGAACTCTACTATGGAGCTACATCCCCATCCTCCCTATCTCTTTTTATCTCAATTTCTTAAAGCTTTTTGCCCCACCCCATCCACTTTTGAGATAATCCACCTCGTTCTTCTGGAAATAGACACAAATTTTAAAAGCTGTTTATTTCTCCTCTGATGATGAGAATTAAAGATAGCATAAACGATGCCTTCTTTTCCCCATAAATGGCTGCTGAAAGCTATTTTTGAAATAATTTTTCTTGTCACTCTGTGTGTTTCTATAGTTCACCCTGTTACATTTTCAAATAGCAGTCTCCCCACATTGGAAGGGGACACATTACAATGCCTGAAATTGAGTACAGTGCCAAATCCTATAGGTACTTATTTCATTCTTACTATAGATCTCAACAACCTCAACCTCAGCATGAGTTTTTTTTTTTTTATTGTCAAGATCTTTCACCTTTTTACTTAAAAAAAGAGGGATTTTATGGTTTCTCTTTGTCATATTTGAATTTCCTGCATCATTACTATTTTTCTCTTGTGCCATCATTAAATACAGTAAGCATTGCTTGAACATAGCACTGTAATACAGTGACAGCCATTCTGATAACAAGATAGCTGCCAAGTGACTAATGGGTAAGTAGTGGATACAGTGTGGATACAGTGGAGAAAGAGATGATTCACCCCATTGATGTGGGGTGGTGAGGAAGTGGGATGGCATGAGATTTAATCCTGTTACTCAGAATGGCACTGCATTTAAAACATAAATTTTATATTTCTGAATAATATTTTTTTTGGTTTCTTTTAATAGTTTTGGACCTTAGTTCACTTCAGGTACTTGAAACCTCAGATCAGGGGGTGACTATTGTATATGTTTATATGTCTCATTTATTCATCCAGGCAAGAAAATTATTGTGTCAGGTACAGTGCTGTGCTTTAATAATCTTACACTGTGACCAGATTCCAAGTTTCTTAAAAATAAGGGTTTCATCTAATACATCAATCTATCAGCCTCCAAAGCCAGGACAGGGTTTTGCATTTTGCAGACTCAATAAACACTAATTGAAATAATTATTTGTCCACGAGTACCCATGGCTTCTGTCTTTAAGGCATTAATTAGTTTAACCCTATGTTATTGAATGAAGAGTTTAATGTGACTAGAATGCAAGGAATGACTGCTTGGTCTAGTGTAGTATACCTATAATGTGTATATTTTTATTAATTATAGAAGTCATTGTATTTTTAAAAAGTTAAATTGATTTCTAGGTCCTCCACATCCTTTCTATCTTGCATTTGCCTGACTGCAACTGAATTACCCAGATGTTCCATGCATGTGTTAGATTAGAAAAACTTGGTCCAAAGGTTACAGAATCCAGGTAAGTGTGTAACTATTGTTCTGGATTGGCATAGAGGGGTTGGGAACTTGTTAAATTCTCTGCTTATCCCCAGGTTCAACTGTCCCTATAGTTTCCCCTCCACCCGACTCTTCAATTACCAGTTAATGTTCCTTGGCTGGTTTTCTTGTTCTCATTGCTTTTATAGGATATGGTGTGTTATGTGGAGAGAGAGATATGATGCCTTTACTTCCAATCAGGAGGGCCCTGGCTAACATTCCTATAGCAAAAGATAGTTTAACAAGAGAAAAAAAAAGATAACAAAATTATTTATTCAAAGTTTTATGTGACATGGGAACCTTCAGATATGAAGATCCAAAGACTCATGGAAAACAGTCTGTTTTGTGTTCAAAAAAGAATGAACAGCCTTGGGGTAGGTAGGGGGAGCATGGGAGGATTAGATGAGTTCTAGATAGGGAAGAGAGGTGGGAGGGAAAGAGAGGGGGCAGGGGATTAGCAAGGGTGGTGGAAAGTGATGGACATCACTATCCAAAGGACGTGTATGAAGACACGAATTGGGTGTCAACATACTTTATATATAAACAGATATGAAAAATTGTGGTATATATGTGTAATAAGAATTGTAATGCAAAAAACCAAAGTACATGTATAAAGGCATGAATTGGCATGAACATACTCTATATACAAAGATATTAAAAATTGTACTCTATATGTGTAATAAGAACTGTAAAGCATTCTGCTGTTGTGTATTTAAACTAAAAAAAAAAAAGAATGAACAGCCTTGTAGAAATGTTATTGAACAAAAACGGCATGATTTAGTGGAATAAGACAGAAGGAGAAAGCTCAACTAGTCCTTTCTGTTCATCTTCTTGACCGGTCTATATAGCAGTCCTTCCTGTTTTCCTGTTGGGTGTAGGGCAGAAAACTTGTGGAAAGAGAAACTCTCAGGAAATACAAGTTCAAGAACTTCTTTATATAGGGGAAGATGGCGGCGAGGGGAGTGCATTGCCGCCGTGTGCCGCGTCACTGTATGGGAGAATGACGAGTCAGGACGGCTAAAGGCTATCTTGTTAGGAATTTGCAGCAATAGTGGGGTGCTCCGGAACCTGGAGGAAGGATTTCCATCGCACGAGGATCGGCTACGGGGGCTCAAACGCAAGAGATTTGTCCGCACGGAGGGTCACACTGCTTATTCAGCAAATCGCCCCGCGGCTAGAGTCTGCGGCGCGTGCTGGGAAACGAGGAGATAGCGACGCAGGGATACAGCGCTGCAGTTTCTGCGGGCTTCTGCCAGCTGTGCAATTACCGTACTAAGTGCTGAATTCTGGGTTTGAGACGGGGGAAGGAAGCAGTCCAATTCGGTTCTCCACACCGGTCAGACCACAGAGGAGGCCAGCGGCCACCATCTTGGAGAGCTGACGTCACCATCCCTGTTTTCGACTGATCGCAGCTCATTCAGCCATAGAACAGGTAATTTCAGGCTGCCATTTGCCTGCGGCTTGCAGACAAATTACTCAGGCTCAGTGCTAAATAACCCGCAGAAACTGCTTCTTGGAGCCTGCTCTTATCAGAGCATACACCGAGCACGGAGCGGCCGAGTTCTGGCTCCTGGAACTGCTCTGGCCCAGGGCTAAGGAGCCCGCGGAAACTGCTTCTTGGTCCGGGTCCTGCTGAGTACTGTGGAGGTAAATACCAACCGAGCCTTCGTGGGCAGTGGCAACAGGACTGAGACGGGGCCTGTGAGGGCCGGTCAGGACTCACCTGTTGCTTTGGTCACCCGGCAAAGGGAACGAAATGCTGCCATTCGCATAGGATACCAACATGGCAGAGATCTGATGTCATCAGAAAGCGGCGGAGGAGAGAACTTCATCAATACCAGCGGCGACAGAAACAGTTGGTCTCCTGGTAGGGAGGGTGAGTCACAGACACCCGAGTCTCTCTTGCTTTGTCGTCGAGCCAGAGGGGAGGAGCGGGGCCGCCGCCCGTGCCCGGAGCAGGCCCAGCGGCTCGCCGGCGTGGTGGTTGCGTGACCCCAATTGGAGAGGGGGCGGAGTGGAGCTGCCACCCGTGCCCGCAAGGTGGGCAGAACTGCAACCAACCTGCAGATCAGGCCCAGTGGTCCGCGGGCGTGGTAGGAGGAGCAGGGCAGAGCTGCCGCCCGCGCCTGCAAGGTAAGCAGACCTGCGACAGACCGGCGGATTAGGCCCAGCGGCCTGCCAGCGTGGTACACACGTCACCCCAATTGGAGTAGGGGCAGAGCAGAGCCGCCACCCATGCGCAAAAGGTGGGCAGACCTGCGACCGACCAGCAGGACAGGCCCAGTGGCCTGCCGGTGCGACAGACACGTCACCCCATTTGGAGTAGGAGCAGAGCAGAGCCTTCGCCCGCTCCCGGAACAGGCCCAGCGGTCCGCGGGTGTGGTTGACAAGTCACACCAGTTGGAGGGGGGGCAGAGCAGAGCCGCCGCCCGCGCCTGCAGGGTAGGCAGACCTGCGTCCGACAGGCAGAACAGGCCCAGGGGTCCGCAGGCGTGGTAGGCACCTCACACCAATTGGAGGAGGGGCAGAGAAGAGCCGCCGCCTGCGTCTGCAAGGTAGGCAGACCGCCGCCAGACCCTGCAAAGGAGACTTTTCAACTATACAAGAGCAATATAAATATATAGGGGGAAAAATTTTCAAAAACACAACAGTTTCACCAAGCAGAAAGAAACTCAAGCAGTATGAAAAGACAAGGAAAGAAAGGACCACAAGCAATGCAGGTCAACTCAACTTTAGAAGAGGTAACAGCTGCAGCAGATGGAATGTCAGATAAAGAATTCAGGATATACATGCTTCAGATGATCTGGAGTATCAAGGAAGACATTAGACAGCAAAATCAGACAATGAAATATCACTTCAACAATGAATTACATAAACAAATCCAGGAAGCAAAGGATCAACTATACAGGGAGATAGAGGTTATAAAAAACAAACAAACAGAAATCCTAGAAATGCAGGAAGCAATAAACCAACTTAAAAACTTAATTGAGAATACTACCAGCAGAGTAGAACACTTAGAAGATAGAACATCAGACAATGAAGACAAAGTATTTCAACTGGAAAAGAACAGAGACAGCTCAGCAAGACTGTTAAGAAACCATGAGCAGAACATCCAAGAAATATGGGATAACATTAAGAGACCAAACTTAAGTCATTGGGATACAGGAAGGTATAGAACTCCATACCAAAGGAATGAGCAATCTATTCAATGAAATAATACGAGAAAACTTCCCAGACTTGAAGAATGAGACAGAATCCCAAATCCTAGAAGCCTACAGGATGCCGAATGTGCAAAATCATAAGAGATCCACACCTAGACACATTATAATGAAGATGCCCAACATACAGAATAAGGAGAGAATTTTAAAAGCTACAAGAGAAAGGAAGCAGATTACATTTAGGGGTAAGCCAATCAGGATAACAGCTGATCTTTCAACACAGACTCTGAAAGCTAGAAGATCCTGGAATAACATATTTCAAACACTGAAAGAAAATGGGTTCCAACCAAGAATTGTGTATCCAGCGAAATTAAGCTTCAGGATGGAAGATGAAATTAAAACCTACCACGATAAACAAAAGTTTAAAGAATTTGCAGCTAGAAAACCATCTCTTCAAAACATCCTCGGCAAAACATTACAGGAAGAGGAAATGGAAAATAACAATGAAAACCAACAGTGGGAGGTAGGACAGTAAAGGGGGGGGAAATCAAAGAGGAAAATAAACCATGTTTAGTAACATAAATAAACAAATATGGCTGGAAGAACAACCCATATCTCAATAATAACCCTAAATGTTAATGGCTTAAACTCACCAATTAAGAGACACAGGCTAGTAGAATGGATCACAAAACAAGACCCAACAATATGCTGCCTATAGGAGACGCATTTGATAGGAAAAGACATACATAGGCTGAAGGTGAAAGGTTGGGAAAAATCATATCACTCATATGGACTTTGGAAACAAGCAGGAGTGTCCATACTCATATCAAATAAAATAGATTTCAAGCCAAAGTTAATCAAAAGGGATAAAGAGGGACACTACATACTGCTTAAGGGAACCATACACCAACAAGACATAACAATCATAAATATATATGCCCCAAACAATGGTGCAGCTATTTTCATCAAACAAACTCTTCTCAAGTTCAAGAGTCTAATAGACCACCATACAATAATCATGGGAGACTTCAACACACCTCTCTCTCCACTGGACAGATCTTCCAAACAAAAGTTGAATAAGGAAGCTATAGAACTCAATAACACAATTAATAACCTAGACTTAATTGACATATATAGAATATACCACCCAACATCAAGCAGTTACACTTTTTTCGCAGCAGCACATGGATCCTTCTCAAAAATAGATCATATATTATGTCACAGGGCAACTCTTAGACAATATAAAGGAGTAGAGATAATACCATGCATCTTATCTGATCATAATGGAATGAAACTGAAAATCAACGATAAAAGTAGGAAGGAAAAAGCATACATCACTTGGAGAATGAACAATAGGTTACTGAATGATCAATGGGTTATAGAAGACATCAAGGAGGAAATTAAAAAATTCTTAGAGATAAATGAAAACACAGACACAACATATCGGAATCTATGGGACACATTGAAAGCAGTTCTAAGAGGAAAATTCATTGCTTGGAGTTCATTCCTTAAAAAAAGGAAAAACCAACAAATAAATGATCTCATACTTCATCTCAAAATCCTAGAAAAAGAAGAGCAAAACAACAGCAAAAGAAGTAGAAGGCAAGAAATAATTAAAATCAGAGCTGAAATTAATGAAATCGAAACAAAAGAAACAATTGAAAAAATTGACAAAACTAAAAGTTGGTTCTTTGAAAAAATAAACAAAATCGACAGACCCTTAGCCATGCTAGCGAAGAGAAGAAGAGAACTCAAATTACTAGCATACGGGATGAAAAAGGCAATATCACAACAGACACTTCAGATATACAGAAGATAATCAAAAATTATTTTGAATCCTTATACTCCAATAAATTAGAAGATAGTGAAGGCATCGATAAATTTCTTAAGTCATATGATCTGCCCAGATTGAGTCAGGAGGATATAGACAACCTAAACAGACCAATATCAATTGAGGAAATAGAAGAAACCATCAAAAGACTACCAACTAAGAAAAGCCCAGGACTGGATGGGTATACAGCAGAGTTTTACAAAACCTTTAGAGAGGAACTAATACCAATACTTTTCAAGCTACTTCAGGAAGTAGAAAAAGAGGGAGAACTTCCAAATTCATTCTACAAGGCCAACATCACCCTGATACCTAAACCAGACAAAGACACTTCAAAGAAAGAAAACTACAGACCAATATCTCTAATGAACCTAGATGCAAAAATCCTCAATAAAATTCTGGCGAATCGGATACAAAAACATATCAAAAAATTTGTGCACCATGATCAAGTAGGATTCATCCCTGGGATGCAAGGCTGGTTCAATATACGGAAATCAATAAATGTTATTCACCACATCAATAGACTTAAAAATAAGAACCATAAGATCATCTCGATAGATGCGGAAAAAGCATTCGACAAAGTACAGCATCCCTTTATGTTCAAAACTCTAGAAAAACTAGGGATAACAGGAACATACCTCAATATTGTAAAAGCAATCAATGCTAAGCCTCAGGCTGACATCATTCTGAATGGAGAAAAATTGAAGGCATTCCCTCTAAAATCTGGAACAAGACAGGGATGCCCTCTCTCACCACTTCTGTTCAACATAGTTCTCTAAACACTGGCCAGAGCAATTAGACAGACGAAAGAAATTAAAGGCATCAAAATAGGAAAAGAAGAACTTAAATTATCACTATTTGCAGATGACATGATTCTATACCTAGCAGACCCAAAAGGGTCTACAAAGAAACTATTAGAGCTAATAAATGAATTCAGCAAAGTGGCAGGATATAAAATCAACACGCATAAATCAAAGGCATTCCTGTATATCAGCGACAAATCCTCTGAAATGGAAATGAGGACAACCACTCCATTCACAATATCTTCAAAAAAAATAAAATACTTGGGAATCAACCTAACAAAAGAGGTGAAAGACTTATACAATGAAAACTACAGAACCCTAAAGAGAGAAATAGAAGAAGATCTTAGAAGATGGAAAAATATACCCTGTTCATGGATAGGCAGAACTAACATCATCAAAATGGCGATATTACCAAAAGTTCTCTATAGGTTTAATGCAATGCCAATCAAAATCCCAACGGCATTTCTTGTAGAAATAGAGAAAGCAATCATGAAATTCATATGGAAAAATAAAAGACCCAGAATAGCAAAAACAATGCTAAGCAGGAAGTGTGAATCAGGCGGTATAGCGATACCAGACTTCAAACTATACTACAGAGCAATAGTAACAAAAACAGCATGGTACTGGTACCAAAACAGGCGGGTGGACCAATGGTACAGAATAGAGGACACAGAAACCAATCCATAAAACTACAACTATCTTATATTTGATAAAGGGGCTAAAAGCATGCAATGGAGGAAAGATAGCATCTTCAACAAATGGTGCTGGGAAAACTGGAAATCCATATGCAACAAAATGAAACTGAATCCCTTTCTCTAACCATGCACAAAAGTTAATTCAAAATGGATCAAGGAGCTTGATATCAAATCAGAGACACGCCGTCTGATAGAAGAAAAAGTTGGCTACCATCTACATACTGTGGGGTCGGGCTCCAAATTCCTCAATAGGACTCCCATAGCACAAAAGTTAATAACTAGAATCAACAAATGGGACTTACTCAAACTAAAAAGTTTTTTTCTCAGCAAAAGAAAGAATAAGAGAGGTAAATAGGGAGCCTACATCCTGGGAACAAATCTTTACTCCTCACACTTCAGATAGAGCCCTAATATCCAGAGTATACAAAGAACTCCAAAAATTAGACAATAAGATAACAAACAACCCAATCAACAAATGGGCCAAGGACCTGAACAGACACTTCTCAGAGGAGGACATACAATCAATCAACAAGTACATGAAAAAATGCTCACCATCTCTAGCAGTCAGAGAAATGCAAATCAAAACCACCCTAAGATACCATCTCACTCCAGTAAGATTGGCAGCCATTATGAAGTCAAACAACAACAAGTGCTGGCGAGGATGTGGGAAAAAGGGTACACTTGTACATTGCTGGTGGGACTGCAAATTGGTGCAGCCAATTTGGAAAGCAGTATGGAGATTTCTTGGAAAGCTGGGAATGGAGCCACCATTTGACTCAGCTATTCCCCTTCTTGGTCTATTCGCACCTAAAAAGAGCATGCTACAGGGACACTGCTACATCGATGTTCATAGCAGCACAATTCACAATAGCAAGACTGTGGAACCAACCTAGATGCCCTTCAATAGACGAATGTATAAAAAAAATGTGGCATTTATACACAATGGAGTATTACTCTGCATTAAAAAATGACAAAATCATAGAATTTGCAGGGAAATGGATGGCATTAGAGCAGATTATGCTAAGTGAAGCTAACCAATCCCTTAAAAACAAATGCCAAATGTCTTCTTTGATATAAGGAGAGTAACTAAGAACAGAGTAGGGACGAAGAGCATGAGAAGAAGATTAACATTAAACAGGGATGAGAGGTGGGAGGGAAAGGGAGAGAGAAGGGAAATTGCATGGAAATGGAAGGAGACCCTCAGGGTTATACAAAAGTACATACAAGAGGAAGTGAGGGGAAAGGGAAAAATAATACAAGGGGGAGCAATGAATGACAGTAGAGGGGGTAGAGAGAGAAGATGGGAGGGGAGGAGAGGGGGGATAGTAGAGGATAGGAAAGGCAGCAGAACACAACAGACACTAGTATGGCAATATGTAAATCAATGGATGTGTAAGTGATGTGATTCTGCAATCTGTATATGGGGTAAAAATGGGAGTTCATAACCCACTTGAATCAAAGTGTGAAATATGATATATCAAGAACTATGTAATGTTTTGAACAACCAACAATAAAAATTTTTTTAAAAAAAGAACTTCTTTATGGCCAGTTCTAACATAGAAAGGTGGGTGAAGATCAGAGTTACCTTCTTTCTTCTGAGGCACTCCCAATCTCTTGGGTTCTAAGTATTTTGGGGTAGTGTTTCATGAGTTCCTCGCCCCAGTGGTGTCTGAGAATGTAGGGAGATGTGTATGTGGGTTTTGAGGAAAGAGAGTCTGTAGGGAGTCAAATGGAACCTTCAGTGTTTTGGGTGCTGATTGTCACAACTGAAAATTACCATTGTGTTGCCTAACTCCTTTGAGGCTAGCAAAGAGAGCTCTGGACTGAAATGGGAAGAACAGTTGATATAGCCCTGGAGTATAGGCAAGGGAAGATACCTGCATGAAAACCAAGGACACTGTGCCCAGTGATTCAGTGACCATGGGCAAGAATAATATACCTCTTGCATTCACCCTATTTGCACTGTCCCTCATGGCCCTAATGCACACATTCCCTCTCAGGGAAACAGTGCAATCACCCACTAACATCTGTTTTTCTTCCACGTTAACCTTTGGCATTTCCTATTCATCAGACGAAATCCCTCTGTCTCTCAGTGCATGTTCCTCATCCACCAAGCTCAGCTCAGAGAATCTGAGCATAACGCTCTTCACTAGCACATTATTTCAGAAACAAACATGGGGAAGATTAAGTGATATATATATAAAGATATATATATATATCTTTTTCTTTGCTAACTGTGGGGGGAGAAGGAAAAAACCTGTTCACATCAACATATGTAGCATGACCTTGCTGTACAACATTGAGACTATACATTTTCCTCGTGGTCCACATTAATTTTTGGTAGTCAAATATTTTCCACTGGTTAAATTGCAGTATGTATGGAGGTACATAATGTATTCTAGGAAGTCCATGTTTCTCTCCACACCCTGCAGAATATTTATATGATCAGAAAGAAATATTCAAGGTTCTACTGGAAGTGCTCGAATACTGGAAGAGCAGAAATAAAATGAAAAGTCTTACAAGTGTCCACACAATTATGCCATCACACCCATCTATGTTCTTTTCTTTGAGCTTTCACTCTGGGTGATTAAAGGGTGACTGCCACCTGAACTAGCAGAGCTCAGAAGCCAGCTGGATGGCCACCCAAAGGAGCACAATCAACTCCATGAGCGTGTTTGTAGTGACAGAGATGCTTTTCAATGTACAAAGAAAAGATTCATTAATAGTAACTACGAGAGCACAATGAAAAGTCAAGTTTAAAGAAAAAGAAAGACTCTTTGGAATGAAGATTCAAAGACAGTTTTCTCATTTTTGAGGAAGAAATAGATGACCTTTTGTGAGGAAGGTAGATTTGAAGGAAAACCAATCAGAATCACTGAAAAAGATCTCCCTGGATGATACTAACCAAAAGCACTTCCCAAGATGGCAGCTGCTTTTACTACTATTCTTTCTCTGCTTTCCAGCCAGCCATCTCTCTCCCTCTCTTTACTGTTTGTACTCCTTCCTTTTGTTCTGTTGTATCCATGACCTCCCCTACTGAGCTCTCACATTCTCCTTCACTCCTCATTCTGCCTTTTTCTCTGTTGTCAACACAGCCTAATCACATGTGTTTCTCAGAGAATGTGATGTTTTGTAATCTGTTGTGTCACTATGTGGCAGAATTTTAAAATGTATTATAGCTCATATTTTTATAGTGCACGCTCTACAGGACACACTCAATGAAAGTCACCTGGAAACACCACATTTTATCAATAGCAAGCCTCTGTGACACTCTGTGTATGTTAGTCAGACCTATCGTCTGTCCCACAGCCAATCAGGTGGCCAACAGCCCACGGGGCACTCACTATTTGATTTGCACATTAGGCATACATAAAGACCAGCCTAGACCAAAGTAGACTTCCACTCAGCTGGACACATTTCTTAGCCACTCACAATTGCCAAGCAAGCATTAATGTGCTCCTCCTGTGTGCTATCATCAAAAGCTATTGTGAGACAGGAGGTCTCAGAAGCTTATTGGTGAATTGTAAAAACTAAAATAGTCTCTGCAAAAGACAGAAACCCAGGGCTGGGCATAGAGCTTCTTGCTTGGCATGCACAAGGCCCTGGATTCATACACACACAAAAAGAGAGAGAAACATGTGGAAGCATCACTGCAAACTTCGCCTAAGGTTGTGCTGGGAGATAAATAATGCTAGCATATTCTGTCCAGACATGGAGAGATTTCTCAGGACCCGGCCATTCGTTTCTTTTGTAAACCAGGGCAATTTTGGTTAGTCTG
Organism: Marmota flaviventris; assembly: GCF_047511675.1. Lineage (NCBI taxonomy): Eukaryota > Metazoa > Chordata > Mammalia > Rodentia > Sciuridae > Marmota > Marmota flaviventris. Next base: position 91,079,344 of record NC_092508.1, read on the forward strand.
TTCATTGTAAGCTTTTAATAAACACATTTTGAAATGATGGAGGAATGGGTTTAATATTTTATAAGAGATAATCTTTTACATTGGTATTGATTGTTATATGATTTGATTCTGAAATTCCTGAATGAAGTAGGGAAGGTATTTTTATTCCCGTCCTGTAAAGGAGGAACCACAATTGATTGATTTGCTCTAATCCAAGGTTTTATGAGATAGAGAGCCAAACCAAAATCCAGACTTTCTGACCCATAAATTCAGTATTTCTCCATGACAGCAGGCTGTGAGATGAGGATCTTCACTGCAGGCACACATAGACTATGAACAGAAGAGTTCACAAAGATATTTAGTTAAATTTAAATTCTTTAAAAATTCATATTTAGTACCAGGAGACAAAGTGAAACATGGGACTTAGTTACTTTAAAGCATTTGAGGTAATTTAATGAATTTGATGTTACAAAAATAAATATGTAAGCTTCATTTGTTCAAGCTAATTTGTGGCTGTTTACTTGACAGAGTATGAAAAACATAAATGTGTATAAATATAAATTACAGATTTTAATCATCAACATAGCACAAAATCTCTACCTAAATAAGAGATTACTCACTGTACACTTAGCATCAACTTTCCTAAATTCTTTGGCTGAATTTCAAAATTTTGGTACATACTACATATTTAAAGATAACTTATAATAAATGACATCCATTTCATTTAATGAAATGTGAGTAAATGAATGTCATTGAATGTGATATAGATTTTTTTGTTTAACTTTTTCTGTTAAGAAATGTTTCCTTATTTTTGTGACCTTCCTATACTTTAAATCACCCATATTAACAGCTTTTAAAATCAGGCTTTCTTTGTTATATAGCCCACAAATGGAAACATGATTTTATTTATGTAATTTACTGTTCTCTACCTTTATTGTTGTTCCATATGCTAATGTTTGGCTTCAGAAATAAAGTATCACGTAGGTAAGTAATTAACTTCCTTTTGTAGTTTTCAACATTGAGAATAACTGAGCAATTTTCACTGAATAAGGAATATAAAGATAAAATGATATTTTTCATTTGAATGTGCGTAAGATATGATGTGATTAATAACATCATAACTATGATATAATTTACTTTGAAGTATGGGACAGGATGTGAGGTCTTAAAATATGACCCAAGTGAACTGTATTTTAGAGGTTTATATCCTCCTTTCTGTGTGTGGTAAAGATTCACTTGTAAGACTCGTGTAGTTTGCTTTATAGTCACAGCCAGTGGACAATTAAAGTGGAATCCATTTATTTTGCATGAATGCTGATTTCTATTTGAATAAACGAATGACTACATTTCTGATAGATGAATCTGTGTGTTCACTAAATAAATTAAATCTATGTGGATCAGGCAGTTAAGAAGCCTTGCTGTATTAAAAAAAAAAAAATCTTTCGGGTTTGGATTTGTTTTTTGTTTTAATCTTTCAGAGGTAGAGATGAAATTGAATTTGTATTCTCTATTCTGTTCTATATATTGCAGAGCCAAACACAAGACTATGTACTCTGGAGCTTATGTGAGTTTTTTTCCCTCATGTTTCAGAGCAAATAGCAAGTGCACTAAGCAGTATGCTAGTCTTTCTATAACCCAGCTAATGAATTAAGAGAATGTTTTCAGCCTTAGCACTCATTTCTTTCTTTGGAGGGAAATTTCTGGCTTTTGCTAATCTGGCATGTAGAGATTATGTAGTCACAGAACTTTTTGATGTACCCAACAGTCCACTTGTATGTGGTAAAAGTGTTTTCAAGGAACTCTATCATGAGAACCTGAATTTAATGTATTATATTGGAAAGAGCAGCGAAATACCAGCAATGAGACCTGAATCTTGCTTTGGCCCTCTTACTAGGGCTAGAATCTTCATTCTTTGAATATAAATTCCTCATCTGAAAGGTGATACTTTCCTCTGTACTATCTAACTCAAAGGAAGGTTATGGGAATAAAATTATCTTATAAACGGGAAAGTTTTCAAATAATTTAAGACGATGTCACATATAAAGTATACTTAGTTTTATAAGTTTGGATCATTGTCAAAACAGAATAGGTATTTTTGTCCCGTGTTGAAATAATTGATCTACAATCACTTAATGGTTATTGCTTTTCTTGGAAGGGTGATTCAAATTTCTCAAGTGACTAGATACAGTCACTTCCCTCTAAGAAAGTGCACTATAGTTAAAGAGATCCTACGTAAACATATGCAAAGTTAAATAATGACACAAAAATTAAATTTTAAAATGTGGAAAAATTGCATGACATCACAAAACAGCACAAAGTATTCAATGGAAGAGTAAATGGGCTGTGTTCCAAAAAGGGCACAGTCGTAGGTGTTGGAGTGGGCTACAGTAGATGAGGGAGAACTGGAGTTTGGCCCTGAAGAAAGGTGGAATTGAAAGGAACAAAAAGGCAGAGATAATATTATGAGAAGTGAGAAAATAAAATATATGGTTTATTTTGGTGATGACAAATCAATCCATTTGCTTGGATGAAAGATAGATGAAAGATGAATTTATTCTTGATCAACAGTGAGTCTCTGTGTGCCTCCCACGCTCCTTTCCTTCATGTTTATCTGAGACAGCAACAATAAAATATGTAGAGTCCTAATGAAATTCCTCCATGTCCTCCAGACAAATGCTCCCCATCGGCACCAACTCAGCCTTTGTCTAAGAGTTTTGTCATCTGCTTGTTTGAAACATCCTCAGCTGCTCACAGGTGAAGGGATTCTTTGCTCAGATGCTGTAGAACATGGATGAGAAAGAAGCCATACATTTCTCTAATGACCTCACTTAATTTTATAGCAATTGGGAGTGGAGTGAGACAGCCACAATGAGAGAATTTAAGAAACAAGAGGCCTGAGTAGCTTCCTAGTTGTATTGGTTTGAAATGAGACAAATTCTCCAACTATCTCTGTTCCTGATTTATATTATTTGGAGTAATTCAAAGTTTGAGCAAGAAAGTATTTTGGAAAAGCCACCTACTTCACTCATTTGTGTTCATTTCTTCTTCTATTCATTTATTCATTCTAAATAGATGTTCTTAATACATAATTATTTTTGAACATCTCAAACATAAATTAGATATGAACATGTCTGTCCATTGAGTTTACAGTACAGTTGTGGTAGGGATATGTCAATGTATAAATGGGGTGGTAAGGATATGTAAACAAATGTACATAAAACAAGAAATAACAATGTTTTAAGCACAAGGTTGGCACTACATTTTAATATTTTGTGGTTTGAAATTAGAGAAGCATTTTTTAGAAGTAATTCCTGATCTGCAGCTTAAAAATTTAGAAGTCAGCAGTAAATCCATGGGGGATGGGAGGAGGTTGGGGAGCATATTACAGAGAGAATATAACATGTATGCATGTAGATGATAACATGAGGCCCACTCATTCATTTTTAAGAATAGAAAACGGAGCTCCAGGAGTTATGGCCTGTCAAGTTTATAGCTGTGTTGTGACAGATCCTAGAGCAGAAACTGGTTTCCCTAACTCTATTTGAGCACATTCAACATATATGCGTGCCCTAGGATTAGGGAACTCTTTTCCACCATATTACCTGAAAATGACAAATATGTTTTATTACACAAACATGCTAACCAGAGGGAGTTATAATATTCATAGTTAAATACCTGGTTTTCAAAAAACTCCTAAATGAATAAAATACAGAACAGGTAAAAGGAAAAAGAATAGAAAAAGAGTGTCAATCTTTTATTTGAAAGAAAGACGACATAATAAAGAAAAGTTGAGAATAACCCTTTTCCTTTAAAAAGTAGCCACTCAAGTGGTTTCCAAAGTGTCAGGAATTTCTTGGTCATCATTGTTCATAAAATAAGGATATATACAACCTAACTAAACCACATATGCACATATTGCTCTTTGGAACTGCAAAAATAATTCCTCAAAAGGTAAGTCAGCTTCTGCTATTCCTATTCAGATATACCCTCAACCACAAAATGCGAAATGTTTGACTTCTTTAGGGTAGAAGTAATATGGTGAAGATTTTATGTATGTGTAGCTGACAATGTGCAAGTTATAATTAAATACCTTAAACAATTGGACCAATAAATTATCAGTTCAGTGCTTTTCAGATTGTTAAGGATACTCAGTCCTGGCATGGAAAGAAGAAAACTGATAATCAATTTTGTTGGGGGACAGATCACTATTTAACATATCAGAACTTTCCTCCCTTCAATTCATTAGTCAGAGAGATTGCTTCTGCCTAATACTAGACTCTAATTATCATAAGATACAGTTTTTCAAAGACTGGCAATTAGGTTGATTTCTTGTACTGAGGCCATTTGATTGAAAAGTCCTCACTCTAATGAAAGTTACTATTTATTGCATGATTATTTATACCAAGAGTAGTACCTGCTACTTTGTATTTATTAAAGATAATTTTCAAAATGTCCTGTGTGGTAACATTTGCTCTCTAGTTATCTCTACCTGCCATGCACCTGGAAAGGTTGCAGTTTGAAGTGTGGCACAACCAAGGCCAATAAAATATAAGTAGAAATGACCCTCAATCGAGCTCAAGAAAAAATTGATTTGTGAAGATAGACAAATGGATGGGATTGAATATGCTTCCAGAATCAAAACAGGGAGAGCTCAGTGTCCTGGTTCAACCCACCTCTGCGCCAGTTGAACTTAACTGAAACAGACCTTTAGTGGGAACTCATTGGCTTTGAATAAACATATGTAAAACTAGTGATGGAACTGGCCCGTGAAATTTTATTGACAAGAACAATTAGCAATTCTAGAATGGACTGGTCTTCCTTCTAAATAGAAACAAAAGTGCATGTTTACTGATGAAACTTCTTAATCTTTGCTTTTTGAAGTATTTTTGCTTCCGCGTCTCACTGCCTGTTATATTCAAGCCCCATTGCAATATAAGAAAAAAATACTCCCATTAAATTTCTAATTGTTCAAAGGCCAAAGCAACAAAATGGGTTCTTCTTTTCCAAGGATTCATAAACAATGTAACATAGCAGGAATTTCACACTTGGCTTCAGGATGAGGAAAGTGGTTTGGTGTTTTGTAGCAAGTGCGGTTAACGGTGTTAGTGAGTGATGGCTGTGCTTAGGCAGACTGCTGACGCAGGAATACAAAACTGGAGAGATATCAAGCAGGCTGATTTAGGGCTCGGAGACAGTGGGGAGCTGGGAGATTGATAACCCAGAAAGGAATCTTTTGGTAGAGGTCCATGGCGCGCATCAGAGCTTTTGGGATTGATAGCATACCGTGCTATCAATCTCAGTACTGTAAATGGGACTACTATTCTCTATGAAAAATGGGTCATATTAAATACTCTGACATTGACTAGATTGAGAACTGCAGAATGACTAAGGAAGAATGCATGTTTGCAGGGGTAATGCTGTACCATTTCATTTTATAGTTTGTTGAAGAAGGAGAATGAGATCCAATACTAGTCCACACATATCTTAAGGAAACAATCATGTCGATCGTGTTGCTACTTTAAAATTGAAGTCAAAATTGTCAAGAACATAACATGGCAGTGATTGAGATCTGATAAACTTTGAAAGGAAGCTAATTGAATTATGTTTGGTAATAATTCAATTAAAAGGTAGAAAATGAACATTGACTGGACATATTCCAAAGGATAAAAATCAAGCCTCAATTTGTGAAATAAATGATTTTTTAAAAAGGGGTGTAAAATCTATCAGTGGTTACAAGTTTTAAGCTATTTGATTTCTCTATCCAGGGACTATTCTGGTGCCTGTTATGCTACCTGCTATCATGTGGCATGCTTTTTTTTTTTTTGCACAAAAAAATAAAGATTGCTGTATTTAATCCAACAAAGTCAAAAAGCTAGGACTTGGAGAAATGCATTTTCATTCAAAATGAAGATTTCCTCTCTCATCTTTTATCTTTTCTCATTTAAATTACTTTAAAGTTTACATTTCTTGAATCAAGACTTTTTAAGTTTCATGTGGTCTAAATACCTTAATTCTTAATGCTTAAAATCAAGTCCATGTACATAAACGTTGTATTTAGTCAGTGGGGGGGGGGGGGGGGAACCTAGTAATTTTAAACTCAAGTTTTCCTGAGAGAAAATGTTGTGAATGAACTGTTTCTTGAAACAAAGATTGAGTTCTAGTAAGAGCAGGCTTAAAAGCTGCTCAAATGTATAAGTGATTTGAGTCAAGTTTTGGTCATTGCCACCCAGGATCACTTAAATTGATTAGCCCCTTGCAGATAGTATTGCTCAATATCATATAAAATATGACTATCAATTAAAACTAAAAACTGATTTTAAAAATAGTATTGTATAGTTATCATAATATCTTACATAATAGACTTCATTTCACACTTCGTGCTACTGGTGAAGCCATTTGAAGAAAACAAGCCAAATATTGTCTCCATTTTCTGGGTTAGTGCATGCAAAATTTTCCTCATTGTCTCCAAATAGAATTTGGAAGAATACATATGACCTGTGCACATTTTTGTTTGTTTGTTTTGTTTTCTGGTACAAAAACCAAGAGGTGCTTACCCACTGAGCCACATCTTCAGCCCTTAACCACTGAGCCACATTCTCAGTACTTTTTATTTTTTATTTGGAAACAGAGCCTCACTAAGTTGCTGAGGCTGGTCTTGAACTTGCAGTCCTCCTGCCTCAGCCTCTGGAGCCACTACAATTAGGGTGTGTTCCACTGAGCCTGTCAACCTGTACATGTTTTTAAGATAATTCTTAAAAATTTCTTTCCTGATTTTAAATAATGTAAATTTTGGCCTATTATGTACAATGTTATTTAAATTAAAAATTTCACTTTAAGATTCTTGTTTTAAAACTGCCTAACCTATGAAAACAACTTAACAACAGGTCATCCATTGAAATAGGCCAACTCTTTGATATCAGAAATGTCAACCTTTTTCTTTGTTCCTTGAATTTGTGTTTTTAATGCAGTTCTCATGCATAATTTTATCAGAATACAACATATTTTATACATAAAAGTTATTGCTTACCTTATCATAATTCTCTTAAATTAAAAGAATTTAAAACTATTACCATTTTAAAAACCTTCCTAGGTCTATTGGATTTAAAATTCTGGATTGAATAATCATAACAATGGTAACTGGTACAGAGTTGATCAAAACAACAAGTACATTTGTGAATTTATTCACAATTATTATGCATAAAATGTAAACTTTTATTATAAGAGCATCTCAAGATAATATGTGGGGCTATTTTTATAATGTATCTGTCATGGTTTGGATGTAAGGTGTCACCCAAACGCTCATGTGTGAGACAATGTGAGATGGTTCAGAGGGGAAATGATCGGGTTGTGAGAGCCTTGACCCAATCAGTGAATTGATCACCTGATGGGATTAATTGAGCAGTGATTGAAGGCAGGTGGGGCATTGGAGGCATGGCTTTGGGGTATATATTTGTATCTGGCAAGCGAAGTCTTTCTCTGCTTTCTGATCATCATGTGAGCTGCTTCTCTCTGCCACACTTTTCTACTGTGATGATCAGCCTCACCTGGAGCCCCAAGGCACGGTGCCAGACTTCTATGGACTGAGACCTCTGAAATTGTGATCCCTCAAATAAACTTTTCCTCCTCTGTAATTGTTGTGGTCAGGTCTTTTAGTCACAAAGCTGACTAGAACAGTATCCAAAAATAAGAATTAGAGTTTAACAGAATTCAATAACAATTCTATTTAATTCTATTCTATTTTCATTTTAGCAGATGGAGGTGATGATCAAACTTGTTATATAAGTATAGAAAGATTGATTTATTATATCAATGTCTATAAATTATTGAAGTCATTCTGAGTTATATGTCAAAATCATATACTTATAATCAATCATTTTTAATGATAAGTTCTTCAATGTTAAAAATGAATAATCAGAAGCTACTTACCACCTGTCTTAAAAAATAATTTGTTACTCATTTATTAGATTTATCAAATTCTTCAAATTTTGGGAATTTTAACAAAGGAAAAAGCTTTACAATAATCAATAAGTGAGTATTAATCAAACTTGTGGCTTTTTAATATAGAGACTTTATTTCTAGAGCTAAAATTAGATGAAATTGAGATGAATCAACATCATAGACAGGAGGTTAATCATTTTAGGAATTTTTTCTTGGTTCTGAAGACCAATGTTTTATTATGAATTTTGGTTTTCATAGGTTTTTTAAGAACAAAAAAATGATGTAAAAGAAGGACAGAAAGGAGTATACTCATGTATTATTAAAATAAATAAGTAGATTTTACTTCACAGTTGAGTGATAGTGAATTTATAATTTGTGTATTTGATAGATTTAAAACAACATGCCAACATCTGAGTGATTCTAATTATATGAAGCTACATTTTCATTGAAAAATAATACCTGTTCATCTCTATGGGGTATATTACAATAATTTAATGCATGTATATAATATATAAAAATCAAATCAGTGCAATAAGTATTTCTAGCTCTTCAAATACTAATCATTAGTATGTGTTGGGAATTCCATACTCTTCTAGTCATTTTTGAAGTAAAGGGTTTGTTTTGTTTTGTTTGGGTACTTAAGTTGAACACAGGGATCCTCTACCACTGGACTACTACCCCCAGTCCTTTTATGTTTTATTTTGAGACAGGATTTCAATAAATTCCCCAATCTGGCCTTGAACTTGCAGTTCTCCTGCCTTCATCTCTAAAGTAACTGGGATTACAAGTGTGTGCTCATAGATTCTTTTAATAAATAGTTATCTCTTTAGATATGAACCCAGTAGCAGGATAGCTGGACCATGTAGTAGTTTAAAGGAATCTCCACACATTTTTTTTTCCCATATGGCTGTACTAATTTACTTTCCCACCAACAGTGAGAGTTCTTTCTCTGCATCTTTGCAAGCATTTGTTATTTTTTGCCTTTTTGGAGGTAGCCATTCTAATTAGGATGAGATGATATCTTATTGTGGTTTTGATTTGAATTTCCCTGATGATTAGTGATAATTCACCACTTTTCCTTATGTGTAGACATTTGTATGTCTTCTTTTGGAGAAATGTATATTCAAACCTTTAGCTAATTTTAAAATTGGATTATTTTTATTTTTTTGGTGTTCATTTTTTTTGAGTTACCTAGATAGATGGATGAATGGGTCAGTAAGTCTTGCTTGGATTAAGTCTTGCTTGGCACCCATCCTCCTGAGCTCCCTGTGCTTTGTTACCCTATTAATGAAAATTTTTTACAGTTGACTAGTTGAGGGAAGAGGTGAGATTGTAAGAATTTCCATCATTTTTCCACAGCAACCCTCCAAGCCCGACTCTACATGTACCTGCATTCAAAATATGCCAACATGGGCTAATGTTTCTGACGCTGTTTTGTCTCGGAAGGAAGTATTTATGATGAGAAAGAATGAGAATTAGAAAGCTTACCTATTTCCTTCTGGTTTTTGATACTGCAGAGAAGGCTTTGCTGACACTAGTCCTTCATATGAAACTCTGGTCCTTTCAGAGATTTTTTTCTTACCCTCACAGCTATGGAGCACATCAATTGGAAATTGATGAGATCTCTGCATTTTCTTCCAAAATGAGAAAAGAACAATTAATTGTGAAAGGGGGTGGTGATGGAAAGAGAATTTGCATAATGCCTTGACAGCAGATAGATCAACCATAGAACCCAATAAATATAGAAGTTGTGGATCAAATGTGGATTCTTAAACCTATTCAAATCCAAATGAGTCCTGGACAGTTTTCAAGCAAAGTACATGAAGACTATTGTTCTAAATGGGGAAATTTGGAATAGAAGGCTAAGGAATTATCCAAATATCTACAGTTGTTATTTGTAGACTAAGGATTAAAGTCAAGGCTAACATGTTTTAATTAAAAGGTCTTGAAATTTATTAATTACACATTTTCCTGTGTAATTGCTTTACATATATGATATATTCAAATTAAAAGTTATCAAGATGACACCCATGGATTCATTTTGAAAAACTTTGGGGCAGGTGATTATTATAAGGATGATTTTGTGTTATCACTAAAACGTTGTGTTATAAAAGTAAGACAAAGTGCTGATTATGCACTCAGTGGTAGAGTGCTTGCCTAGCATACACAGAATCCTGAGTTTGATCCCCACAATATTTGTGAGTTACAATGAATCTGAACTGAATATGTATATGTAGCCATTTTTTTTGCAAGAAAACTCCAAGTTTTTGTTCACATTTTTGCTATTGTTCAAGTGTTTCATAGTGACATTGTCTGAAACAAGTACACTAGAATTAAGAGTTTTCAAAACTTTTCCCCAGAGAGTTTTCTATAGTATAGACTACAATTTGGTCTAGATAGTATACTAATTCTAATAGAGAAGCAGAAATTGAGCAGATACAGATTTAGCCTCTCGAAATATGGGGCTATTGAATTAATTGAGTTGACGGTGCAAAGAGAAGTTGAATTGATACTCCTGAAAATTATTTAAAATATTTTCTCCTGAAGTTAGAAAGCTAGGGCCATGAAAAGCACATTATAATTTTAGCTAATTTGTCTTAATGGTAGATTTGAAAACATTTTTAAAAATCAGGTATGCCTAGAATATTATATAATTCCCCCCAAATAAACAATGAACTTGCTATAGAGAAAGGGGACTTAAATAGAGGTCATCAAAAGAAAATTTGGCTTCACTCAGGTAATCAAAAATAATTAACACTAAAATAAATACCTAAACAACAACAATAAAAAAAAGATGAGAAAAGATAGCTACTCCAGGAACAACCAATTCAATTTGAGAATTATGTTTTGGAAAGTCTATAGTTTTTACTTGATGTGAATGGCAATTAAAAATAAAACCTCAGCCAGAAAACTATATTCTATACTCCAAGATACCTCTCATTTTATGTTTTTACATTTGATAATCTATACTGATCTTAGTTTACTTGAGTATTAAAATTACATTGAAACTATTTCAATGATTTCAATGATCAAACTATAGGTATACAATTTGGGGATATGAATGTGAAAGAAGGGTTAATATTTTTCTTATTAGAAATCAGATATAATTGCTGCTCAAATTATCATTATGTGCTTGGAGTGTGTATGCATGAGTGGTGAGTGTGTGTGTGTGTGTCTGTGTTGAATGATAGATGAAAAACAAAATGAGTTAGAATTTAAGTTGATATATTAGGTAAGATTAAAATGTAAAAATTAATAATAAACTGGAAGATTAAACTAGCTTCCAGAGTGTATTTTCAGAACCACGTACAATTTCACATTTTTGCTTTTAATGCACATCCAGGTAGGGAATGGGTAGTTTAATATGTGATCATACAGCCAGATAACACAGTCAGATAGACTGTATTGACCTAAGATTATACATCGTTTCATTACCTCCCAAAGTAACCCAGTGGTTTGAACATCTATGTGGGAACATCTAGGTGAGTACAGAATAGCAAAGCTCTAAATTTATACACTACTCTCTAAATTTTGAAGCAGACCTTCAAAAAACTTTTGAAAATGTCCAACAGTTGCTTTTAAAATTCTGATGATCAGATTTGGAAGGAAAAAAAAAACTGTCATCATGTATACCTAGGGACTGAGTTTCTACCTGTGAAACTATGAGTAATAATATTCTAGATGCAAATAATGTGAACTGCAAAGTCCTTGAGAGATTGTTCTCAGAAAACATTTTTAGAAGTGATCTGGAAGATGGAGTGCACAGTGACATCTCCAAGTTTGCTGATGACACGGGCTCTACCCATATTGAAATGCCAGGGTGACATGAATCAATTGCAGGAACATCTTGAGAGACTGTGGGAGTAAGTTGAAAAATAGTAACTGAGCTTTAGTTTCAGAGTGGATAAGGCAGTGTTAGTTTTTGGGGAAATAATCTAGACCTTTATTCAGTGGATGAGCTATTTATTTATTTATTTGTTTGTTTATTGGTACTAGGGATTGAAACCAAGGGCATTCTGCCACTGAGCCTCAGCTCTACATCTTTTTATTTTATTTTTGAGAAAAGATCTTGCTATGTTGGCAGGTCTGGCCTCAAACTTAGAATCCTCCTACTTTAGCCTTCTGAATGGTTGGGATTACAGGTGTGCACCACCATGCCTGGTTTATTCATTTTTCATGTAAATAATTGTTGAGTACCTATTATACACACAGCATAGGGCCAAGCATTAGAGACCATGATGTGAATAGAGCATAGTTATTGGCTTATTGGGGAGTGACAGAGCCATTTAACCTGCAATACTAGAAAACAAGTGCTATTTTCAAGAACAGCACTACACAGAAAATGTAGCCTGAGCGATCTCAGGAGAGCTTCTTAAGAAGGTGACATTTGAGGTACCTGTCAAGGACCAGGAAGGGAAATGGGTGGTTTCCTATGAAGAGCAAAAGGCAGAAAATGCAACGCTTTATTTAGTCTGCTCAGAATTATTTTTTGAACCTTTCTGTTTTTTCAAGAAAAAATGCTTCCCCAAAAATTTAATTTGTAAGTTATATTCATGGTCACGTATTCTCAAATCATCACCTTTTTTCCTGTATCAATGTTGCTCTGGATGTTGCTAGAAAGCATGGCTCTCAGAACACCAGGAGAAAATAGCAGATGTGAAATCTCTCTAGTTTCACAGGTGAGGAAAAATGAGGCCCTGATAGTTTATTACTAGTCCAAATTTTCAAAGGAAGCTAGAAAAATAAGGTGGTGTCTTGATTTATGACTCGGTAGGCAAAATTTAGAACGTTTATTGGAGAACGCCTTCCCTGACAAAATTAGCTGAATTTGCTATAAGAACTAAGTGGTAAACAAAGCTGTGTGACATGACTGAGGATCCTATCAGAAGAAAAAGAAAATTCTCCCCACCCATACTTCCTTGTAAACATGGTATACCTATAGTGGGATATTGCATGGTTTGAGTTGCTACCACTCAATTGAAACATAAAGAAGCTGGAAAATATTGAAAGAGTCTGCAAAATAGACAAGGGGATTTGAATGGACTTCTCAGGCCCAGGGTTGATGTAGTCAGGATATACGGAATTAGGACCATGAAGATCTGGAGACCAGGTAGTGGCAGTAAAGATCTTCCCGCCTGGAGAATTTCCTCATAAGGAGGAGGAAGCTACTGGGTGATAAAGCGGAGTCTGTGTTCAAAAAGAAAACTGTGAAGAATGGATAGCATGCCACACAACAGGACAAATATAAGGAACACTGAATCAAAACTAAGACTGCAAAGGCATAAAGAAGAAATTTAAGCCTTAGAGCCAAATAAGGAATGTACTGAACATATTTGACTAGGTCTCTGGAAGGAAACCAGGAGAAATGCAATTATTCAGATGCGAGATGCATGAAGCCCGTGTGTCTCTGTGTAGTTGGGCTGAGGAGGGACCTTTTGCGATATTGATAGGAAACTTTATACTTTGTTATTTTAAAGGTATCTTACTTCTTCTTTTGGGTGAGTTGTATGCTTCCTTATTCCTATGAGGAGACACACTAAAATCTCAAGTCATGTGAATGAGATCCTACTTTTGAAGCCAGATAGAGATTTGAGTGTGTTTTCAGGTGTGCCACTTACATCTATCAGAGCTGAAGTAAACTAGATATGTTTTACCTAGTTTCAACATAAGAATGGTAACTGTAACATAACATCATGGTTGCCATAATGGTTGTATTAAGTGTACAATATACATAATACACTTAGCATACTCCTTGACATGTGGAAGATGGTGAATAAATGATAGATGTGAGAATGTTGATGTTGCTGAACATGAAATTGTTAAAGACTTTATTATCTAGTTAAGATAATAATAGCAATAACAACAACAATAATACATGTCATGAGAGAAACAAAATTTATGTTTATAAAACCCTAGAATAATTGAGGCATGGAGTACTTTGTAGAGAGGTAAATTTAGCTAAAACAAACATAGTAACACCTAATGGGTAATGAACTACTAGAAGTCAGCTAAATTTAAATTGTTTTTGTTTTTTTTAAATTACAAATATATTTATGATTACTGAAATAATAAAACAAGACAAAATGATTGGGAAATATACCATCGAAATAACAGAGGTTTGGCACTCAGTAAATCACTAGTAAATAAAACTGTATTGTCCAAAATGTTTTAGAAACACTGAATTAAATCAATCAAGTCTCTTTGTCACAGGTGTTCTCCATGTTATTAAGTATCCTCTCTCTCCAAGTTGAGAGTTATAGGATATATAATTTCCCAGATACCAGTGTTTACAGTACCCTTGTTGTTTTTTCCTTACAAAATCTCGAAGAAGCTAGTTCTTTATGGAATACACTTTGAGAAACATAGTTATGGCCAAATAAGACTTATCTCAGAGATAGATAAATTACATGAAAAATCTAGGTCTACCTGCATTCAGTTCAGCTACTCTTTCTATCACGTGTTATTATTCCCTTGGGCTGTATGGATATAACCTTATGGAGAGCAACTATTTTCCTCCACTGAACACTATTTGCTACTTTTCTCAGACACAGTCTGGCTAGGAATGGTAATTATTGTGTTCTGAAAGAATTAAATACATTTGTATTTTTAAAACAAAAACAAACGTTTCATCTAGTTTTATTGTTTTCATGTATACTAAACTCATGTTTCTTCTCCAAAGCCCTCAGAGGCTATGACTCAAGTGCTATGTTAATTTTAAAAATGTAAAGGAACAAAACATCTGTTATCATGACAGGCCCTCAGGACTTTCATTTTTGAACGAGAAGGGTGAGAAATAGATTTGGAAGTGAGGGAAGATAAAAAGACTCAGGTGATATTCATTTAACACAATTGCCAGATACTAGGGGGAAAAAAAATCTCGGATGTGAGTCAAGCTCACAGAAATATCCTGTCCTTCTCTGGGTGTTATGGAGTAACCCAAGGTGCACCTGTGATGCGCCCTGATTCTCCAATGCTATATCACCTGAGCCAATCACAGTTTTAACTGCTGGGACTAGATCTCTGTGCCAAGCAGCAAACATGACTCTGGGTAGGGAAACTCTACTTTTGTTGTTGTTGTTTGTTTGTTTGTTTTCATTTAATATCTAGGTCTCCATTGCCTGGTCTGGGCCAGAAGAGGTGGGCGGGCACGGGATGGAGGGGAGAATCCTGGGCTCTAGTGTGCGAATGGGGGTCTAGTCTGAGAAGCAGTTTTCTGAATCAAAATTCACACTGAGATGAATCAGAACACTAAGAGGAGCAGACACTCCCTAAGGGCTCAGGAATGCTGCAAAAGTCCAATAACTGAAGGGAAAAACAGGAGAGGATGAGAGGCTTCAAAATGGAAAATGGTGCTCATAGTCTAGAAAATGTCCTTAAGAACTAAATTCAGCCACAGCAAAATTTTCAGATGCTGTGGTAGCCTCTGATGGGTGCAAAGAGGCATCCAGGCAAATCTATTGCTCATTTGGGCAAATGATCACCTTTTGTGTTGTCAACATTTGAACATTCTACACAAATTTTCACTTCACCTGATGCAAACTACTTTGAAAAGAGTCATTCATTGTCTTCATGTTCTTTCCATTTATTGAGTGCCTATTATGAGTTCTAAGAACAACACTTTATATACTGAATCTAACCTTAATAACATGATTCTAGAATGGCCATTTAATACTCATTCCATTGACGAGAAACTGTGTTCCTAAAGCCCTGTGAATACATCACATTCTATCTTATTCACTCTTGGGTATTCTACCATTCCTACACTCTGAGACAGGTCATTCAGTGTAACTAGATTGTAAGTACAAGAAAATGTTCCAAATGTCTGTACGTAACTTTTTTAACTTTTCTGATTATTGGCTTAGAAGTGAAGTGATTAATTTATGTGACAACTGGACTGGGTCATAGGATGCTCACACATTTGGCCAAGCAAAATTCTGGTTTTGTCTGCTAGGGTGCTTTAGCTGAGATTAACATTTGCATAGGTAGACCAATTAAAGAAGATTGCCTTCCCTAAGTGGGTGAGCCTTGTCCAATCAGTCAATCCTGAATAAAATAAAAAGGCCATCCCTAGCCTTAATTGGAGTGAGAAGTGAGTCCTTTATCCAGACTACCTTGAGCTGGACATTGGGTTTTTCCTGCCTTCAAACTCAAAATGAAGCACTGACTCTTCCCATGAGCCTGCCATATTCAAACTCAAACTACATCATCAGGGTCTCTTCTAGGTCTTCAGATTGCTGACTATATCTTTTTTTTTTTTTAAATTTCTACTCTATTATTTTATTTTATTTTTTATTGGTTGTTCAAAATATTAAAGAGCTCATGATATATCATCTTTCATACATTTGACTGCTGACTATATCTTGAGACTTGTCGGACTCTACAATTACATAAGCCAGTTCCTTATAGTAACAATTCTTTTTTTTAACTTTTAATTTTTTTTTAGTTGTAGGTGTACACAATACCTTTATTTCACCTTTTTATGTGGTGCTGATGGTGGAACCCAGTGCCTCACACATGCTAGGTGAGTGCTCTTCCTCTGAGCCACAACCCCAACCCCATAATAATAATTCTTTACACACACACACACACACACTTTTGACTCTATTTCTTTGGATAACCCTGTTATAGATGGGCTAATACATTTACAATTTTCAGCTCAGATCCACTTCAAGAATAGAGATGGTTGGGTACAAAAATAACATGAATTTTTATGCCCTTTAGTATGGCTGAATTCTGTCCATATTTTTAGTTCTAGCATTCTCTACATTTTATGCATGCATTGCTTACCTGTTATTTATACTTCCTACTATTTTTTTCCTCATTTTTTCCCTTTGGTACCGTGGATTGAACCAGGGATGTTCTATCACTGAGCTATATCCCCAGCCCAATTTATTTTTTATTTTTTATTTTGAGACAGAATCTCACTAAATTGCCCAAGCCAGCCTCCAACTTAGAATACTCCTACCTTGGCCTCTTGAGTTGCCTGGAATTATAGGAGTGAACCACTGTGTCGACCTACTAGCAAGTATTTTAAAAATACATTTTATAAATTTGATTGCTTATTTCTTTCTAGACTTGCATATATAAGGAGTTTACATGTCTGAAGTTAAATACTTGAAATGTAATATTACACATCTTCCTCTTAGTGGTCTTAAAGTGATTTGTTAATTTAAATGACATCTTCAGTGTCTTTGTATATATAATACAAGCCAAATCCTTTAGAAATTTTGACAGAAATTATAATTTGTAAAGTTTATTTTTTCACTTAAAATAAATTTTCTACATATGTAAGACTGCCATTTATTTTCACACCTGAGGAAAAGGATTTAACCAATTAATTTGAAATTAACATGACATGGTAAAAGTACCACTAAGTTCTCTTGTTGACCTGCATAATCAAATAAACTCAATTAACATTTTTGAGATGTTATATTATTATTACTGGGTAGTCCAGTATGTTGGGAGACCAATTTGTTCTTACATTATGCTTAGATGACTTTCATATTTTTACAACACTACATTATACAAATGAAAATTTATTTAAATCAATTATTTTTTCATAATAACATGGTTCCACCAAAATTTTACTACAGAATTAAACTCACTTTTATTTATTTTTTTCTACTCTGTTTAATGAAAGATTGTATTTCTCTAATTAATCATCTTGGGTTCATTGGAATTTATCCTCTTTTGAAAATTTTCTACAGGAGTAGGTTTTATAATCTTCCTTTGCTGCTAACTTCTGTATGAAGTACCCATACTTTTAAATATCTGTGGGAATATACCTGTGCCTGTCCTGCAGATATACAAATCACCTGGTAAGTAGGCTGTGGGGAACTGACTGGATTCATCTGGGCAGTAAGGATGTCCTTTAGGGGAGCCCAGTAAAGGAGAAGAAAGGGAACAGAGGGAGGGAGTCAGGGAGGAAAAGGGAGGTATGAAATTGACCAAGTTATATTATTCTGTTGCATGCATGCATGAATATGTAACCACGAATCCCACCATTATGAATAATTAGTGCACCAATTTCCAGTGAGAATGAGAGAATGTCCTTTGTTTTCTACTTAATATGCATGAGGTTGGAGGAGGAAACAGGTACGTAGCCAGAGTCTCCAGGACGGTTGTAAGAATATTTTAAAGACATATAATAAAACTCACATATGTAGCGAAAGAAACTGCTCAATAAGCCCATGGACTCCTCCCTCTGATTATTGTTGTTATTGTCAGTAGGGGCCTCTTGTCCCCTAGTGCTTGGGAGATTATTGCTCTTATAGTAACTCCATTTAATATCATTAAGGAATTTGTATCCATTGCCTTTTATATCCTCACAGGGTACACTCTAATTCCTATTTGATAGGTTTTGAGCATCTTGTATTTTGCCCTTCATGATGCTTTTGTAAGTTGTTCACCAGGTCATAAAATCTGTGCAATTTACTTTAACCATTAAAAATAATCTGATGATTTGAAGGGGAAGTACTGGGGATTGAACCCAGGGTTTGTTCGGTCTTTTTTTTGTTTTTGTTTTTGTTGTTGTTGTAATTTTTAACCTCTAAACTTTATCCCCCACCCTTTTTTATTTTTTATTTTGAGAAAGGGTCTCACTAAATTGCTTACACTGGCCTCAAACTTGCAATTCTCCTGCCTCAGCCTCCCAAGTTGCTGGGATTACAGGCAGGTGCCATCATGCCCCAATGATGCTCTTTATTCTTGCTAACTCTGTTCCAAAATTTATGTACAAATTCTTTCATGTCGATAGTCTTTAGTTTTGATGCTACAGGTTTCTGAGCCTGAAGAATTAAAGATTCCAAGTGCTCTGTGTGTTTTCTACTTAGAGGAAGCAAGGGCTATGGAAAGAACAAGGAATCCCTGAAGAACATTACCACATACCTGCATAAAAAGTCTGCTTGAGTGGCAGAACCATGTATATTGGTTTTATTCAGCACAGGGAGATATTGAGAGAGCAAATTAAAATGTTGTTTCTCCTAGAAAGTCTAAAGAGATATGCTTAAAAATTAGTTCACCCTTAGTATTCACTATCTGCTGAGAAGAAACTTGGGGCAGCATCTGATGTTCTTTTCCCCTAATTTTGGTGTTTTGAGAGTGACTCTAACTCTTATTTTTTTCACAAAGTCTCATTATGAAGAAATAATCTTGCCCACTTTCAATTCAGTTTCTCATCTTTCCTGTTGTTTGGTTTTAGTTTTGTGTGTGTGTGTGTGTGTGTGTGTGTGTGTGTGTGTTTGCATTTCCTAGGAAAAATCAGTCTGGCCTACCATGATCAAGAGCCATCAACTCTTCTGGAACCCTTCCTCAAAAGAATTTTAGAAAATTGAGAGTAACAAGTTTCCAGATTAGGACATGTTCTCAAAGTTCCCAGTTCTTTAGTCAGGTTGGTTTCCTAAATTTAATCATGTGATAAAATTTTCATTACAGTATTATCAAAATAACAAACCTATGTTCTATTCTCAATCAAGGGTTGAAACTAAAGGAGGGCAAAATTCCCTTGGCCTGAATATCCTAGTAAAAGATCACATTCTCCAATAAATCATCATTATTCAATAATGAGGACAAGCAAAGCCCTGTCCTCCAAAGCCATGAGCCTTATCCTTGCATATCCATGTGGAAACTGGAAATAATTGCCCTGCCCATAGGTCTGATGTATTTCAGCTATCTGTTGTCATTAGGCTGTGTTCTTGGAGCTGAGCAAAGAGGGCTGTGAACACTGAACACACACACACATATAGAAGGGATTTGCAAATAGCAGTTTTCCCATTAAGATGTATCATACAGAATGCACAGAGGAGAATTCTGGCCCTAATTTAGTGCAGGTTTGTATTTGGCACATGTTACCTGTAGAGTATTTAGGTAAATTACTGATGTCAGTTGTATTTCTCTTGGAGACGAGGGAAATAGGTTATTGGCACAATAAAACATCCAGAGGCATTTAAAATGTCAGTCTAATCGAAAGAACCAGTAAGGCTTTTAATTACCTTCTGTGCAATTTTTTTTTAATTGCTCCGATGGCTGTAGCGCTTGGTAAGTTCCTGACAGAGCAGCTGCAACAAACTTAATTTAAACATTTTTTTTCCCTGAAACTCGGTGAAAAAAGGAATCTGGGGTGCTGGGTACATTTTGGAAGTTGCTTTTGTTCCAGACTGTGTATAAATTCTTGTCATTTGATCACTAATAGAATCCCACCTTCTTGCTTGTCCAACCACTTGCAAGGGTTTTGTTTGCTAGTGGCATTCTTTGGAACTGGTCTGTATCTCGTTGCCCGCTCTCTTTGAATATTCTGGATCAGTCATTCCAAAAACTCTAAAGTACTTTCCATTTATTCTCTTTGGGGCTCATTTAATTGTAAACTTGAACATAGGAGGAATACTATTATTTCTATTTACAGGTTGGAAAACCAAGTTATCTAGCTCTCAGAAACTTATCCAAGACTTATCCAGCTCTCAGAAGCTTGTCCATGACAGTGAGCAGGACAGCTTACATACAAGGTCAGCCTGAATGACTGCATAGCTAAGTTCTTTCTCATCACTGCAGTTTAGTGCAGAGGAAATGAAACAACAATCTAAGAGATTGCTTGTGGGACAGCCAGGTCTTATGTGCAGTCCTAGTACTGAGAGAAGGCAACAGAATTTGAGCCAGGACTAAGTTATAGCATTTAGTTTAAGTCAAAAGTGTTTAACATTTTCATCCTTCAAAGCGTTAATGTAGCAGATGTTGTCAGTATCCCATCTATCTCCCTTAAGTTCTACCATTTCAACATGTTCTGGATGATTTCCAGTGGCCAATGCCTACATCTGGAAGTTCAGAAAGGCTGTGGTGCCCTTGTGCAAGGCAAAGCCCCATTTCTAGGGAATAAACATTCCTGAGATGAGCTCTCCTCAAGGAATCCTGGAAGTTGGAATAAAAATGTCCCTGTTCCTTTCTGACCCATTCGGGATAATTCTGAGGTGTTTTTTGTGCTTTTCCTAGAGTTTTCCCATAGTCTTAACTTCCAGTTCCCCATCTCTGAAAGGAGGCTTAATAATATATTTCTTTTTGACTGCCTTCCTTCCTCTCTGTTATCATCTCCCAATTTTCCTGGTGATGTTCCCTGAACTTCTAATTGCATTTAAATCTTTCTGAGGCCACCAAACTAGAATCATTTTTGTGAGAATCTATTATGCCAGTTTTCCTAAAAAGGTCATCCACATGGGTTCAAAAATGGGATCGCCTGCTGGCTAGATGGACCAAAGGAGACCACTGCTGGTGGGAACTGAAGTGTTGGGAACGCTTGGGATGCCATCATATTACAGTTTCTAGGACCCTCATTTGTGGAAAATTGGGACGGAATAGAGGTATAAAGGATGCCACTGGTTTTTGCCCTCTCTCAAGTGCTGGAAAAAATAGCTGCAGTCACAATTAAAAGGACATTGGATTTGCTTGATGCCATTAATGCAGAAAAGGCTGAAAGTGACTTACCGGAGTCGGTCAACTACCAACTCAGAAGCATGATGTAAATGCCAGACTCTATCTGTGGTTGCATTTAAAGAGACCCATGTGGCTTATAGTTATAGAGACTCCTACACTTTGTTAAATAGTTGACAGCAACAAATAAAAATCACAATCTAGGGCTGGGGTTGTGGCTCTGTGGTAGGGCGCTTGCCTCACATGTGTGAGGCACTGGGTTTGATTCTCAGCACCACTTATAAATAAATGAACATAATAAAGGTCCATCAACAACTAGAAAACATTTTTTCTAAAAATTCACTTTCTATTAAGAAAAATATGTTGAACATATTGGAAGACGATTGTGAAAACTATGTTTTCCCTGAGATATTTGATTGACTTAGTCTTTGACAAGTTCTATGTACCAGTTCATCAGAAAAAGATCAAATCTTCAAAGCTTTGAGGAACATGTACCCTGGCTCAGAGTTTCTGGAACTAAGTTTCAGTTTCTTTACTTTAATGAGACATTGAATTATTCTAAACAGTCAGCATTCTCTTCAAGAATGGAGCATGGGAACAGAGCCTACTGTTATGCCACTTGAGATAAACAGTTACTCTGAAAACTGACACAGGCAATCAATTAAATAAATAAGATACTGTAGGCAAATAGTCATCTGTAAATGAAATGCAGGGGTTGATGGCAAAGATGCTAAATAAATGTGAAACTTAATCTTTAATTAAGATCTAAAACAAATCTTCAAAGTATAGGTTCAGAAGTTCCAGGTGCTTTGATGGAACAGGAGGATTAGCCCAGAGGATCTGGGTTGTTCCCTTAGAAAAGAAGCCAGGATGAGAAAGGAGCTGGGGACAGTTCTCTCTGAGCCTAGAGGCAGTTATTTTTGTAAAGATTTCCTAAGTCTGAAGGTGCTTTGGTTAGGATTGATGATAGGTACCTGTCCGTGGAGGAAGTTATGGAATTGTAAATGGAAGTGAGGAAAAAGGCGCACTGGAGAAAGTGTTGTCCTGTGGGAATTATTAACAGCACTCCTTTCCCTTTCCTAAGCATCCTGATTTTGTTGGTAATTCAGACTGTCACCTGGATGGTATACTATTAGCAGTGCCCTTCAGTAACTTACAGATGGATGACCAACTCCTAACCCTAACAGGTGGTGGGAAGCAAGTGGAGGTGGAGCCAGAAGGGCCTGGTTTTGAGAGAGATCTAGGTCCTTGGGTTTCTCTTTTTCTATTCTAATTGTGTCCACTATGATTCTTCATCTATAAAGTCCGCACGGCAATGCTTTCTTTGTGGTTGTGTCGTGAGTAGACAAAGTGCCTCACTAGGGTTATGTGTTATTATTATTAACCCTTTGAGACAAAATTATTAGAATTTAGGGTGAGTCACATATGATTCAAGTTGTGTGTATGACCCAAAGTCATATTTTAGGATTATGTGGCCATGAGAAATTGCCTCTTAGATTCCCAATGGCAGGAAGTGTGATTGAAATGTGATTGAACAGGGGTCTAACTGCTGTTCTGTACCCTGCCTCCCATGGCTGTGCATGCAGAGGCCATACTCCCTGTGAGGAGCTCACAGACAGTAATGAAGCACAGGTGATGCTAGGGTAGGTCCCAGCCAGAAAGAAATGGAATGTCTTTGGAAGCCCATCTTAGATTGAGGAATTCGAGGGCCTTGCTAACCTCTCCTTAAAACTGCACTGCAGTCTAGAATGCTTCTACCCAATCTTCCTTCCTGCCTCTGTCTCCTTCACTCAGGGTCAGACTTGTATCACAGCCTGACAGCTCTGTCAACCTCTCTCAGCTCCCTCCCTCTCATCTCAAAGGCATTTGCTTTAATAAATTTCTTGCACGTCTAATCACATTTTAGCATCTGCTTCTCGATGAATCTAAACTTACACAAGGATAAAATATAATACAGCTGCAAGGATATCGCTCCTTCTCAAATATGTGTATCGCGGTGTTGATAATGTCATAGCTTAAAAATGATGCCACTTGTATTTATTTCTATTATTTATGTGCACTATTGCCTTTATTTTCTTTCATAGATTTATAAAGATATTACATGTAATAACTTATCAGTAAATGAATATTTAAGTACGTTTGCAAACATAAATATTTATTACATTCATTCTTTAGTATTCCTTTTTTAGATCTTTTTTTATAATACCTTATAATTGTACACAACAGTGGGGCTTTGTTGTTTATTTATATTTTTTAATTGAATACTGTTTGGTTAGAATATGTACTTTTCATCCTTAGTACTCAGTGAAGCTATTTTCATTTTAAATGGAGGGAAAATGTTGTCCCAAAGACCTTATATTGTTTCTACTCTGGGCTTTGTGACAAGGAGGCGGATCAGCACTCCCCTGGCCAACATCATGTGAATGAGTCCTGCCTCCTGGAAATGGTTTTCCTCTTCCTTTAGTTTAATTGGAC
The DNA here is from genome assembly GCF_047511675.1 of Marmota flaviventris. Classification (NCBI taxonomy): domain Eukaryota; kingdom Metazoa; phylum Chordata; class Mammalia; order Rodentia; family Sciuridae; genus Marmota; species Marmota flaviventris. Next base: position 91,103,152 of record NC_092508.1, read on the forward strand.
TCTTCCTCATCCCTTAGCATCCAACTGAGGTGTCCTCTAAGAAACCTTCTCTGACAATTCCAGAAATACTTTTTTTTTTCACCTCTACCATCTGCCTTAGTACATTAAAGTGATCACAACTTGGCTCTGTTAAACTGATTTATGTTGGCTTTATGAAAAAAAAAACTTGATGGAAAGCTTATAGGACAGAGATATTTTCAGAAATGATGCTTAATATTTTTTTAAAAATTTGGTTTTAAAGCTCTTTTGTAAGCATTTTCTACTAGACCAATTACAAACTTTGGCCCCTTACTAACTAAGGTAAACCCAGCAGGACTGGCCTGGAGGCTCTTTTAAAAATAAAAAAATTTTTTTTTTGAGTGAGTTTCTGGTATGATAAACAACAGTACGCCACTCCTTTAGAAATATTCAATAGCCTTTCAAATCTCCCCCACTCCCCAAGGAGTCTAATTTGCTGCTTATGAGGTTTATGCATAAGAGTTTTGGGTTTATTTGCTTGCTTGTTTAAGGTAGCTGTGGAAGAAACTGATGGAACTTTGCAAATCAGAAATTGGGGGGAATCGGATCTAGAAGAAGCGAAAGAATTTTGTTCTAAAGGAAAGATGATGATGTGAGTTTCACAATTGTCTCTGGGACCATCTATCCAAACCAGGTCTGACTTTCTCTCTTCTGCATAAGGCATTAAAGGGCAAGGACCCTAATTTAGTAAGTGCTTAAGCAACTACCAAATAGGCCTGAGAATACATGGATAAAGGGGGAGGCACTCCATAGACGGCTTGCACTGCTGTATCTGTTGGTGGGTCTGTATTCCCTAGGACTGGCTGCCAACAAAGCTGTATAACAGACTCAGCTGGCTTTTAGTGCTGTAGTCCTGCCTGTTTGTCCTTAGGATTTAGTAGTTGCCTGTCTACTGAAGCCACTCCATTCAGAGCCCCAACCCAGCTGCAGAGTGCTGTTTTCCTCTGCCTCCTTTTCATGTTTCTTTTTCCTAAGTTTTGCTAATAGCATGTGCCAATCAGTCAGTCACTTGTTAGGTACCCTGTTTATATCTATATCTATATCTATATCTATCTATATCTATATCTATATCTATATCTATATCTATATCTATATCTATATCTATATCTATATTTAACCAGGGAATTCCAGAACAAGAGGCCTATTGGAATTAGGTGATCCTCTCAAGGTCACACCAGCAGTTAGCATTGGGTATATGGAAGCTGTTTTTCCTGACACCTGGCATGTTGCTTTTTCCATTAGAAGATACTATTTTGTATCTGCCATATGTTTTGAGTTACTCTGATTTTGCCCTGTATTTCCACTTAGAATATGTAAATTTTCTATGTATTTTCTCTGTCCTTGAGTATTCCACAGCGTCATTGTTATTTTATTTGCAAAGTCCAACGGGATTGAATAAAACCACAGTAGGACAGGGTGATTTTCCCAAGGCCAGTATGTCCCTCCCTCCTTTTTAGCTAGAGTGTGCTTGGCATGCAGTTATATTCAGGCTCTTCTGTCCCTGACAGCCCTGGATCTTTGAATCTTGACTCAAAGGCCACAAGTTTAAAGTGGTCTGAGGTGAGATGCATAATGATTCAAGGTGCCTTTCCGTTCAGGCACAGCCTGAGTATGCCAAGAGCATTTGGGTTTGGTGGCAAGGAAATCCAGGAGTCAATTTTCAGGAAATGTAGCATAATTTGTGATTAAGGTTACTGGTAATATCTGACCTTTAGTAAATGCCAAAGGCATAACGATGGCTGGCGAGCTTTCTACAGACTCTGCACTGCAGTCAGTTCAACCAGGCCAGAAGAATCTATTTAATAGAACTCTAATGGGGAATGACCAGGATCTGACTACAGAAGATTAAAAGTGACAATGCTAATTGACTGCAGAGGTATCTACATGAAGAGGGGCCAGAAAAATCATTTAAGTCTAAATGAAATTGGACTGATTTGATATTTGAGAAAAGTATTACTTTCCTGCCGTGTTTGGCAGGGGAAATTAACTGTTTCATGTTTCTTAGAGAAGAGTCTATGAAACAATGAGCTACACTGGTAGGGAAAAGATCTTTCTTCAGCTCCATTAGAAGAAAGAATTGTGGCCAGCAGTTCAGCAGGCACTGCAATCTCAGTGCTTAATAATGGTGAATGTTACTGGCTTCTAAGTTTGAAAGTGTTCTAGAACAGGGAAGGTTGGCCCATTCCTCTTCCCCAGGGAGGACAAAACCCCAGAGGAGTTCAGTTGCTGATGGGGATAAATATTTCATTCTTAATTTAGAATTTTTTTTTAATTTAGGAAGAGTACAAATTACTTGCTGTGGTTTGAGTATAGTTTGTTCCCTTCATAAATCAGGTTGGAATTTTATTGCTATTGTGGTCACATTGGGAGGTCGGACCTTAAGTTGGTAAGGGGGTTGTTAAGAGGGATTAATGCCATTCTCTCTGGTTTATTACTTCAAGAGCAGATCACTATTAAATAAGCACAGTCCTCTTGTTTGCCCCTGTCCTTCGTAGTTACCCGTTTGTCTTTTTACTTTTCTGTCATGTCATGATGCAGCAAGAGGCCCTTGCCAAATGTGGCTATATGATCTTAAGACTTCCAGCTTCTAGAACTACGAACTCAATAAACTTTTCTTTTCTATAATTCATCTAGTCTCTGGTATTCTATGATAACAACAGAAAACAAACTAAGACAATGAAATTTTAAGGTCAATATTATCTCTCTTTACAGATTATATCACCTCTGAAATCTACTCAGATTCTTATGGAACTAACAGATATGTAGAGCTTTCTCATCCCGCAGCTGTGCCATGCTTCAACCATATTGGAGATTTGCACTCTGTTCTCTTCCTTCTTCCACATAATTCCTACCCATCCTTCAGGACTCAGCTTAAACAGATTTACATTACAGGAATGAATTCTTCTAGAATATCCAGGTCTGGTGAATATACACTGGAATCACTGTGGTCGAGGCCACAAAACTCTGGATTGACCATTTGCTGGCTTCATCATTTTGGACAATCCTCTCACAGACTCAAGTTCTTAAGCCATTAAGTAGAAATGATACTGATTTCAATTTCTTTGTATGGTTGTTTTAAGAAATAAATGTAATGGATTGTATTATTGTTATGAACTCTCATATTCCTGAATGTCTTGTCTTCATTGCTCTGTTCATATTATCATTTTAGTACTAATTAGGGCATATTAATATTTGTACATATTAGCAATGTACTGGTATGAGTATGTGATAAATGTCTGTCTTTCCCACTACAATATATGTCCTATAATGTTAGGGAACTTAGCCGTTGGATCCCAGGACAGTGCTAGCTCCATATTATGAACTGATTTCATATTTGATTTAATAAATGAATAAATGGTGGATTCTATTGATGGAAACTTAGAACTTCTGATACTGTAGGCAATGACAGCCATGTAGGTCCTGAATTTTGCTCTCAGTGCTTTTCATCTCGTGCACCTCTGCTAAAGTAATGTAGCACTGCAGTCTCCAAGACACTTCTAGGAGTGACTCCACACATGGCTTCCTGTTGTACAACTCAAGAGTAGTAATTTTCATCCTTATATGTCCTGAGGGAAATGGGTTTATGTTATTTGTTACTGCTAATAACCGAGAGACCAAAGTTTGCAAAACATATGCTATTTTAATTTATTAAGATAAAGTTTATAAACAATGAAATACATGCTCTTTTGTGCATAATGTAATGGATATTTTACAAATGCACATCCATCAGACCTATGCACCAAGCACCAGAATATTTCTATCACCTTAGGAGGTCACCTTTTACTTCCATCCAGTTAATCCACAACTCCCACAGGCCATGTCTGTTCTGATTTCTGTCATAGATCAATTTGCCTATTCTTTAACTTTGTAAAAGTACAATGATCTTTTGTATATGATTTATATTCTTCAACATCAATTTTAGATTTATACATGTTGTGTATTTCAGTAATTTTTATTTCCATATTCCTTTTTTTCTTACTTGATTTTTTTTTGGTTTCTTTTTAGTTATATGACACCAAAATCCCTTTTGATATATAAGCATGGAATATACCTTATTCTAGTTAGATTCCCATTCTTATTAATGTACACTGTGTTGTTTTTACATATGTACATGGGACAACTATGTTAGATTCATTTCACTGTCTTTTCTTTGCTTATCCCCTCCTCCCTTTCCTCCATTCTTCATTGTTTAATCTACTGAACTTCTATTCTTCTCCTCACTCCAACTCCTTATTGTGGTTTAGCTTCCACCTACCAGAGAAAACATTTGACCTTTGTTTTTGTGGGGACTGGCTTACTTCACTTAGCATGATAGTCTCCAGATCTATCCATTTGCTGGCAAGAGTCATAAAGTCATTCTTCTTTATGGCTGAGTAGTACTCTAGCATGTATATACCGCATTTTCTTTATTCATTCACCTATTGAAGGGTCTTTTTTGCTGAATAGTATTTCATTATATGAATATAGCAGACTTTGTTCACCAATTCTATTATAGTTGAACATCTGGGTTGTTTTCAATTTGGAGATACTGAGATTTATGGTTCCATAAACATCCTTATACAGGTCTTTTTGTGAGCATGCTTTAATTTATTTTGAGTAAACACCTCAGAGTAGAATCGCTGGTAGTAGAATAATGGTATGTTTTACTTAATTAACAAAACTTTCAAACATTTTTTTCAAAGTAGTAATTTTAAACTCTCATCAATACTATGCCAAAATTTTCATTGCTCTCCATCCTTGACAATAATTAGTGCTGTCAAAAATTAATATTAGGTATTCTAGTAGGTATAAAAATGGTAACTCGTGTATTTTTTAAATTTTTATTTTCCAGATGTCTAATAATAAGCACTATTTTATATCCTTCTTGAACATGCCTATATTTTATTTTGAGAAGTGTTTATTCATCTTTTGACCAGTTTTCATTGGTTTATTTATTTATTTATATCCAGATACAAAGATATTTATCAGATATATATCTAAAATGAATATCTGTTTTTAAATTATGCCTTTCATTTTCTTAATAATGTCCTTTGTGATAGAACTTTTAGATTTGGATAAAGTTAATTAATTTTTGTTATTTTATGATTACTGCATTTTGTGTCCTATATAATCTTTCTCTCCCCTATTATCCTTCAAGATATTTTTCTCTGGTTTCTTATAAATTCATGAAAGTTTCAAGTTTTATTACTCTAAGTTTGCTCTTTTTAAAGGTTTCTTTAACATTCTTTACATGTTCATATAAAGTTTCTAATTAGATGGTCAATTTACAAAAAAATACTTTTAGGGCCTTTCATTAAATCCAGAAAATGAATTGAGTAAAACTCAATATTTTAACAACATTGAGTTTTCCAATGTATAAGCTGGTATATCTCTCTTTTATTAGCTCTTTAATTTCTCTCAGCAATAATTGAAGGTTTTAGGTGACAGATCTTACACATTTTCTTAAATTTATTTTAAATATGTGTTGGTATTGATGCTACCTAAATGGAATAGGATTTTTATGTTTCTCTAATTGAAATTAGAAATAAAATGAAATAGAATAATTTTATATACAAATATAAAAATACAATAATTTTTATGTATTAATCTTATGCACTGCTATAATACTAATTTCACTTATTAATTTTAGGAATTGATTTGTATATACCCAAGGGTCTCTGTGTACACAGTCTAAGTATTGATAAATTAAGACAGTTTCTTTCTATCTTATTTCTACTTGTTTTATTTTTTTGCCTTACTACAATGGCTCAGATCTCCAATAAAATGTTAGATATTAAGTGGAGAGAGTTCACATATTTGTCTTGTTCACAGTTTTTGCTGGAAAGTAATAAAAATTTCAAAACTAAATATTATACAAGCTGTAGGTGTTTCATCATTGCCTTTTATTGGACTGAGAAAATTAAATTACACTCCTACTTTGCCAAGAACTTTATAATTATTGTGTATTGAATGCCATTAATTGCATTTGCTGTATATGCTGAGATGATAATTTTTCTTTGGCATTTTGCTAATACTATGGATCACATTGATTAATTTTTGAAAGTTTAACCAAACTACCATTCCTGAATTGAGGACGACCCACTTACTTTTCCATACTATCTGTCATATTGCTATATTTTTATATTGCTGTATTTAAATTGTTTACTAATTTGTTAAGAATTTTTAATCACTATTCATTAAAGTCATTGGTCTATTTTTCTCTTATATTAATGTTTTATTTTAGCACCAATGTGAAGCTGACCTCACAAAATATGCAGTTTCTTCTCTACTTTTTGATATATATTGTGTAAGATTGGATTGAGTTTACAAAATATGCTGGGAAGTAGTTTCTCTGCTTCTACTTTTTGTTACATTTTGTGTGAGATTGGTTTTACATAATTTATAACTATATGATGGTATCCACCAATGAAACTATCAAAGGCAGGATTTTATTTGTGAACATTTTTTTGTTTTTAAATTTAATTATTTTAGCAAATATATGACTATTTAAATTTTTTGTTTTATCATTTGTCAATTTTAATAACTTGTGTTTTTTAAAGTTATTTGAATCTCACCTAAGTTTATTGAATTTGTTTGGAGAAATTTGTAATATTTCCTTAATGCTCTTTCAATAGCTGTAGATTCTGTAGTGATAGCCTTTCTTTTACTCCTCATGCTGGTAATTTTGATAATTGGTAACATCAGTTAAAACTGAAATTTTATTCTTGATCATTCTGCAAGGTTTAGTAATTTGCTAAACTTTTAAATATGCAATTTTGTGCATTTAAAAATATTTTTGATTTTTAAATTTTATTGTTTTCTACTTTCATCTTTCTTCATTCTATATCTTTATGTTGGTTTTAGTTTTCTTTGCTTTCATGAACTCATTAAGGTTAAAAATTAAATCATTGATTTTTAGAGCACTTTTTTCCTCTTTTAATATAAGCATGTAAAACAGTGCATTTTCCTTTAAACATTGCTTTAACTCATCCTGAAGATATTGCCATTTAATTTTCTTAATATAAAAGTTTGAAATTCTTTATTTCCCTGAGATTCTTCCTTGGTCCTTACAGTATTTAGAAGAGTATTGTTTAGTTTTCTAATATTTGAGGATTTTTCTGTATTTATATTGTTAATGACAGCTACTTAGTTCAGTTATGGTCAGAGAATAAACTCTTTGCAATTTCAGCCCTTTAAAAGGCATCTAGTCTTATTTTATGGCTCAGTATATTATCTCACTTAATGCCTGGTTCATGTACATTTAAAAGCAAACTATGTCTTGCATTTGTTAGATTTATCTTTCTATAAATAACAGGTAAAGTCAGTTGATAGCATTATTCAAATCTTCTATATTCTTTCTTGTTTAATTAAAGAAATGTATTACCTTCTCCAGGTATGATTATAAATTCATCTATTTTTTCCATTAGTTCTGGCAGTTTCTAATGTATTTTGAAACTTTTTCACTAGGTACATACACATTTATAATTTTTATATATTCTTAATTTATCAGCCCTTTTAACATTATAAAATGTCCCTCCATGTTTTTTGGCTACTAGCTCTAGGTTAATGTCTAGCTTATCTTATATCAATATATTCTCAATGGCTTTATTTATTATATTTTTATTTGCATGGTATGTATATATAGTTACATCATTTTTTCGTCCCCTCTGACTTTATAATTAAAATATATAGCTTACAGAGACAGAATAGTTGAGTTCTATGTGTTCATCCAGTCTGAGAATATGTGCTCTATAATTGGGGTGTTCAGTTCATATACATTTTATAATTTTTAAATAGTTGTATTTGTGTCCAATCTTGGCATTTGAGTTCTATTTGTCCCATCTGATTTTTATTTCTTTGTTAACCCTTTTCTGACATATTATGCTGTAAATGAATATTTAGCACTCTGCTTTAATTTTCTTCTTCTTTGAAAGCTATTTCTATTTTCATTATAATAAGCATTCTAATTTATCATAATCTGCTTAGGGTTAATATTTTACATTAAATAAGATTAATAGAGGAAATTAAAAGGTAATCTTTTATGTGTGATCCACACTTTAACCTTTTCCTGGGGTTTGTATTTTTTGTAGAATTGAATTTCTATCTGGTGTTAGAGTGAGATATTTTAACTTAGTCTTAGGCTGGATCCCTTACTCTAGAACGTGTACCTTACTTTGAACATAATCCTTACTTTACATATGGTCTGTACTCTTAAGGCTGGTCTTTATGTGGTCTCTCTACTCCAAATGGCCCCAAATTCTATCATCTCCCTGGCTTGTGTAACTTGTGGTATTTTCTCTCAGCATTTAATCCTCAACCAAAGATTGTCTGCTTGGTCTTATATTGTTTTGTGCATGTGTCAGCCCTGTGCTGAGAACTGCACTGAATGCTCACATAGATTTTTGTGCTTCTCCTCCTCACTTCACCCCCAAGACAGAGTTTTGTGGTCACGCTAGTCATTCATAGAGCACATTCTAAGTTACATACAGGAACATTGGAAAAAAGCTGATCAGTCTTCTAATGTTACTACTGTCCACCGATCACAGTTCTAATATTTCCTTTGCAGTAGCTTTGAGTATTATGAATATTTTCAGTGACTAAACATGCTACTGCATTAAATACAAATTGGAAGGGAAAATTTTATTCAATATCTAATTTTTAAACATTACAGAGGCTGTCCCCTATTGAATCAATAAACGAGGTTCCCTCAAAGTCTGAGTCTTCCATGCAATTGGTTTTTGTAGTTTTCCTTATGCTGAGCTTTCCTCTGTTTCCACTCTATGCAACATCATTCCTGTCTAATCCTGGGTCCATTGTCTAACAGTTGATTTTGGTACCATTTTTTTAAGTCATGGAAGAGGGTGTGTTCATGGTGATATTGGATAATTTTATTCAACCAATATTATCATAAGGTAGGTATCTCCCAGCCACTTATCTAAATGTGGGAGAGGGAACAGTGAACACAAAATTAAAGTCCTAGTTCTTTCGGAACCCATGGTCTAGCAGATTTATACTAACCATGATACCATGAATTTGCACCGCCTTAGAAGGCTAAATAGTAGCAGTTAAGAGAGGAATTTCTTTGCTGGTGAATCTGCAGCAAGTTTACAATGTACCTCCCTGTGGGATGTCTGTGTCATCAGGGATCAATATTAGAGTAAATATTTTGTCGTCTATGAGAACGGTGAAAGTCCTGCAACCAGTACACTCAGAAAAATGACAAATTATACCCCATTTGATTCAAATGTATGATATGCCAAGATAATTGTACTGTCATGTGTAACTAATTAAAACAAATTAAAAAAATAAAAAAAGAAAGTCCTCCTTGTGTGGTTTTATTCTAATTGACCACTTTGATAACATTCAAGGGAGCTTTGGCCTGACATAGGCCTAGATTACTCTGGAGTCACAATGACCCTGTTTTGAAGTAACCTGAAGCAAATTGTGTCCAAGGTACAAAGTGAACACTTACCTACTGTAGGTCCACTCCAGCAGCTATCTTGTTCCCTTCATGTTCTGTTTGAATTCAGTAATTTGAAACTCAGAAAAACTGAAAACTTTCTCATGTTATAACTTTACTTTTCTAGTCAGAAATTCCTCTCTGTGAAATAAAATTGCTAGTTATTTAAGGAATGTGTATATATTAATGACAAAGTGACATTTGTTAGTTCAAAGCAGAGAGAGGACAATATTGAATTTTTCTATTTTCAGAAACAAAATACTTTACATGAATGAAATGTGAAAATGACTTACATTTATTAGAACAAGGACTCGAAATATTTGAAGGAAAATTTTCACAAATACATTTTAATAAACATTACTATGCATGCAGAGTCATATGTAGCTCACTGTGTGCACTTACTCTTATGTTGTTTTATATTAGAATGTACAAGACCTGATGTCCAGGAAACTGTTCGGTCGTTTGTGTTTTTATTGCTTTTCTTACACCTCCTAAAAATACGTCAGTTTTCAGAAGTTCCTCTTCATTTTCCATTTGCTAATATCTGTGGATTAGTTTTGATTTTATATGGTTAAATAATTTATAATATGAAGACTAGAGTAGCAAAGACATATAGTTTTTTATTATGTTATTAATAAAAGACATATAGTTCTTTATTATGTTATTTTTTATGATGGAACATATTCAAAACAACCTTTTTTTTGGTAAAGCATGTCTGTTTTGATTGTTTGCTCTTACACTGACTCCTAGACAGATATATATATATATATATATATATATATATATATATATATTATATATATTAATATATATTATATATATATTATATATTATATATATGCTTATTTACATATACATATAAGTAGATTATTCTATGTAAAGAGGTTATAATTATATGGCTATTGCTGCTCACCTCTAAGTAAAAGATAAAACTACATTTGCATTTCTGAAGGAAAACATCACTTTTTATAAATAATAATAAGAATATACACTCATGATAGGTTTGGCATTCTTACTATAACATTTTTAGAAATCCTTAAAACTATCTATTAGATGTTAGAGAATATTCATAGTTTCAGTAGCACACAAATAATTTTACCCTTGTTCCTACCCCATGTGAAGCTGGGAGGTAGATTACAGTAATTAATAGCAAACCCAACCTCAGAGCATACAATAGTTAATAGATCATCTTAGTCTTCACATCTTACCAATGAACCTATTTTAAGGAATATTTTAAAATGTCCCTATGCCAACCTAAGAAAAGTATAATAAGCTGAATATTCTTCACTGGAATGGTAGTGACCTAATAATAAAACAGACCAAAGTGGACAGGAATGAAAGCATCAGATGGAAACCCAAAGAACACTCTATGTTCATGTGTCCACCATCACTAGCTGGACTAGAAAGTGACAGATGAGCCTGTTCAGTAGTATTAATGTCCTTAATGCCTGTTCCAGCTCCCCCGGATCCTCCTTATTGGATCTGTGCATCCACCTCAAAGCCTCTGTGTGTTAGCTGTCACAACTTACAAATGGAACATTCTACAGAAAATTTCCCTTGGACTCTTAGGAACCACCTCCCTGAAATACCTTGGAGTTTTATAGCACTTGGGGAGTTCTATAGCTGATGGATGGCAGAAGACAAGGTACAGAAGTCTGATCTCTTACCTGCAGACTTTAATGTCTAGACCTCCCTGTGAGATCAAGTTGAGAATAGGATGATATGTCAATTTGCACTTTTTCTTAGTATTTTCTTCCCCCATCCTACACCTTACACCTCTTACCTGTTTCTCCTGACAACATTCTCCTAACAAATCGTTGTTGTTGTTGTTGTTGCTGTGGTTTTGATAGATCCTTGTCTAAGCATTTGCTTCTGGGAAAAGTGGCTTAAGATAAGAGTCTATTTTTCCATTGCTTTCCTTTTGACGATCCTAAAAAGAATTTTTAATGTCATTCTTGGTGCTAATTGTAAAATGAACAACAAAATCACAACCTTGAGGAGAGATAAAATTCCTTAAGTCTGACTGTCTTCATGGACTATGGAGAGGTCTGAGACCTTTTGTTAGAACTAAGAGGTAAGTAGAAGAGAAGACAAGGGCAGTAGAGAAATAATTCAGAACCATGATTCAGTTACACTCACTGAAACATCAGTAACATGCCAGGCTCTATTCCAGGCATGAAGAATGTGTTTCTTGCCTATGGAGCTTATATTTTAGTTGGAAGAGAAACAAGAAGCTACCACACAAAAGAAGTACACACCCGGAGTAGTAGATGGCTATCTTAGTCAGTTTGGACTGGCATAACAAAATACCATGGACTGACTATTATAAACAAAAGAAATTTGTTTTACTTATTTAAAATGAAACAAACAAACAAAAAAATTTAAAATACCTAAAGATCTTTTCAATGCAATCAGATATGGACTTCTTTTAATTTTTGTAAACTATCTTTTGCCCTTACCTATTTCAATTCAATTTTTTATGATTAATAGTTACTGGGTCTTTATAAAACATTGCATTTATTTTTTATAGGTATGATGAACTTTCTTTTCCTATTTTCATGTTTATATACTATTTTTTAGTTTAATTTTCTCTTACTTTTTCATAGTTTGTGTACCTTTTAATTAAGTTACATAATTATAGTTATAACTGGCATAAATGGTTCAGGACTAAATAAGTGAAATGATGGGAAATTGGTTTATGGACATTCCAGAGTTTAGCAAGGGATGCAAGCATTCCATGAGAACCAGTTTGTTTGACAGAGGGACTTGATAGGATCAGTTTAGAAAACTGCTTATATAGAGATTAGAAAGCTTATATAGAATATGTCCTGTTCTTTGAAAAAAATGAAGTAGGTGGCACTCATTGGGTGCATAGATGGAAGTGGGCAGAACTGGAGGATGTCATATCCTCCTGGAGAAGGTACTGGGAGTGCTCCAACTAAAAGATTCAGAAGACAAAGCTATGCTGCTTCTCCTGATCACAAGCTCCAGAGCACTCAAGAAATATTCTTTTAACATTATTGTTTTTCGTCAAGTTTGTGGCCAATGGCTTTGAATAAGGACCTGTCTACTTGTATTTTGAGATTGGAATTCTAGGAAGTCTCTTGCAGATTATTTCTTGCAATTCTACATTAATTAGTTTTGCGTTGTCTTTCCTCTTGTGTTTTTTTAATTAATTTTTAATTTTCTGAGCACTATAATACATGAAACTTTGAAGTACTTGACCTAAAACAATTTATCAAATTTCCTCTGTAAAAGGGCTAAGACAGTATGAGAACATTGAGTGCCTCTATATGTCTGTGTGTGTGTGTGTGTGTGTGTGTGTGTATGTGTGTATGTGTGTGTGATGGTGTGGATAACAGGAAAGGGGGTCTAGAAAACAAATCTTAGGAAAGGAAAGGTACAGAATGTGAAGCACTCTTCTCTTTCCCCATTTTACTGAGTGCTAATAAACTCCCCTGCTATTCATTCTGCCTGTCAGCCAATGAACCATTGGGTAGAGACTGATGACAGTCCTGGTTTTAACCTTGGGTCATGGAGAATAATCAGTCAAATTAGAGCTGAAATAAGTTAAAGTCATCTTTTTATTTAAAAAGTTGTTTTCTCTGAGTTGGGTGGAAAGATACTTTTCTCCATTAAAGTTGTGTTTACTTTTTTTTTAATGTCAATATGGTTTGTGTCCCATTTATAATTCAACACACCTAGATTATCTATCATTGCTACCCAATATAAAAACTGCTGCAGTTTTTTAAAACTTTTCATCAACAGACTATTTTGACATGTAAAGAAGAGTCATTTTGTGAAATTCTAAACTTTTACAAAGGTAAGAAATGGTGAAATAATAACAACATTTATCTTCTGTCAGGAAATATTGACATGGTATTACTATCACAAAATTGGTTTGTGTTCTGAAGTATGTCTCACAGATAAATCAGATTTTAGATTTCTTAAAAATGATCTAAATTGTTCTTTTTATATTAATGTCTATAAAACACCAAGACATACAAGTGTGGAGAAGGAGTCAGTGAAGTAGGCATAACATTTGTATAAAAACCTTGAAATTCCCTGAACACTCAGTCTCCATATTTGACATTGACTTAAGGTTATCTTCTAAGTATAATGTCGCATATTTTTTTTTCTTTATTTCACTGGAGCCTAAATTGTGGACTTCTTGGGCAAAAAAAAAGTCCTTTGTAAATGGCAAGGAAATGTCTGTTTACTCTCTTTGCAAGATTCTATCCAGAGAATTGAGGAAAGAAAAGGTGTACTACATAAATGGAAAAGTGAAAATTTATACACAAATTCATGTAATGGAGAAGAGCCCAGAATGATTAAAACATTGGCAGTAAAAGATCTCAGCAGTGAAAATGAACCATGGTCTACTAGTCAACAGTTCCTGAACTTGGATGGCAGTGTCACTTTTTGTTTCTTATCTGAGCCCATCAACCACATGCTAGAATCAAACACCTAGTGCCATCTGTCTAATCAGACTGGTAAAGCAATAGGTTATGGAGATGCAAACATGATTTCCTTTTGTATATTTTTAAAGACTTTATTTTGATATTAAGGAGGGAAAAATCAGTCATAAACAAAATGTGATTTAATTTAATTGGCTTTAAAATATTACATTGAAAAATAGCAGTCCTTCTACTCGTTAGTTTTCAAGTTGCTAACAAAAAAATTTCAAATTCACCTCATATTTATTAAACACCTACAATATTCAAGACATGTTGCAGGCAAAGTGAACGGACACAGATGACTGGTGGAGAATAAGTGGTCTATTTTCCAGGCTTGCTGTCAGCAGTGGCCTTGAGGGTTTGAGACAAGGAAGGGCTATTGTCCTGAGAGACAAAGCTGGCAAAGCAAGCTGGGGTCAGGGGAAGAAGACCTTGGATAGCAGATAAGCAAGACAATCTTTGTTCTACAGGTAAGGAGAAACCATCAAGGGTTTCTAAAAAGGAAAATGCGCCAACAAGGAGGATTCTGCTTGCTTGAAGATTTGTAGCAATATTTATATATGAAATTTACCCCTATATTCACCCCTTGGAGTGTTCAAGAAGAGCACTGGCAGACAAAGAGGAAAGCCCTAGGGCACACTGTTGAAGTAGGAAAAATAAGAAATGCATTCTAAGGAAGGAAAAAAAGGCCAAGAAAATTCTATATAGGAAATTAAGTAAGGTTTTGTTTTTTTTTAGTCGAGAATTAGGTAGAAGATATACCTGCTTCTCCCTTAGTCTGTGAGCACATGAGAACTCACCCACCACTGCCCTCACTAAAAGATAAGTTGGTGGCCTTCAGTCTATAGGAACCTAAATGTTTGGTTGTTGGTTGTTTTTTTAAATTTTCTGTTTTTAACTTATCTATTTTTGAATTTTTCATTAGCTTCTTTATACTCCTAACATTTTAAATCTGGATGTCTTTAGAAGGCTATACTACTCTGTAACTTGCACTCTCTTTTTTCTTATATCTGTATTTATGTACCTGACCAGCTTCTGCAGGCATTTGAGTTTGTAGTTCTGACTAAGAGACCCATTGCTAAAGACTTTATCACTGAAAACAGATTCAGGGTATCTGCAATTATGAATGCACTAAAATTAAAAATAATATTAAAACATATATGTTTAGAATTGTGGAAGATATATTGTAAAATCCCCTCCTCTCATATTTACAAAAAGAACACGGACTACTTGTGAGAAAAATATCAGATGCTCTCAAAGTGCCTGTCATGCTTTATCAGCAGCCGTTAAAAGAGCATCTGCCACAAATATTTAGCCTCCCTGAGGTTTTTACACAGTCTTTTTTTGCCCCTTGGGGCAGAAATCACTTTGTCAAATCTCAGTTTTGCTCATTTTTTTGCTTCAGGAAAACTAGTGGATTTATTTTCCTCTTGCTTTTGTTTGTTTGTTTGTTTGTTTTTGTTTTTTGAAAATAATGTTAAGAACCAAATAAGAATTACTGAGTAATGTAGTACATTATTTTCTTCTCTTCTTTGCATGGTTGTTTATCAATAAAAATCACCTCTGTTATTGTCCAATATAGCTAGCTATATTGCCACCTATGTTGATCCCCCATTTCATCTAGACCTATGCAAAAAATCTTCAGTTGTTTTTTTTCTAAATTTTGAGAGCATAAAAATCCCCCACCATTTCTACATGGGAAATGTATATATTTCCCTGTATGGATTCATGATAGAAACAGTCATCAATTTTTGGTATTTCTGTTTCTGTATTTGACTATTGAGTAAGGTAGTAAAACATCAAAGCTCTAAGTGTCTCATTAAATTGCACACTTAATATGGATGAATTTTATTTTATGGATATAATACTTAAAAGTATTTTTGAAAATTAAGATATAAGACCATGGAATAAACATGGAAGATAGCATATCCATTTTTAACCACTTCCTCTTAAAATCCTACCAAAACAAATAGAAGAAAATATTTTTTTAAAAAAAGCTATAACTCAATTAGTGCAAAGTTACTGGGAGTGGAGAAGAAAATTTATTAAGGAGAATCTCCAGTAGCATGCAGAATGACAGAAAAAAACCCAGAAGAATCTAAATCTTGCATGTCTGCAGAAGTGGGTATCAATAGTAGGCAGCCATAGGCCCTCAGAAGATGGTAACAACAGAAGGTCCCAGAAACTGGTCTTGGGTTTCCAAAAGGGTAGACAGGAGTACAGAGCAGAAAAATAGGGCAATCAAGGATCAGGCCAAGAAAGAGTCAAGCTGGCTTTGAAGGTTGGTGAGAATAAGAACTCATACTTGATTCAAGACTGTTTTTCCATTGGTACTAACAAACCATTACCAAGATAATCCCAAAACAAAATAGAAATGAGTGCCCCAGCTGCCAGTTTCTTTGTATTTCTACCACATATGCATTAGAATTGTGGTCCAACAGCTTCATGAGCAAGAAATCCACAGATCAGAAGATCTCAGTAAGCTTATATCTTTTACACCATTGCAAAAGGTAAGAGACTCTATTATCTCCCAAATATCTGGCTAGAACTGCATGAAGAAATTCTTGCCAAGTAATCCTAACTATTGAGTTCTGTAAGACATAGAGCAGACCTAGTCATGGTCTACCTCAGATTGAAAGCCAACATAGCCATTAATTAGAATTGAGGATGCCAGTCCCATCTCAGATAGCTAAATCTTCTATCTTCATAGAAGAATAGAGGTTGACCCTGCATAAATTAAACAAAGCAGACTCTGGATTTGTAAACACTTGACTCAGTGGAGAACAGAGCATAAAGCTAGATTTAAAACAGACGACATGAGTAAAAATGTGCATAGAAAATGGTTAGATCTCAAATTTCTTCTCAGAGGGTCAGGAGCCAGGTTTGTGCACTGAAGGAAGAGACTGAAAGATCTTTCTCTGCACTGTGAGAGAATATGTCAACTAAGACTAACATTGAGGGCTTCACCAGTACAGTAGCTGTGTTACCTAACAACACCCTTCATTGAAGTCCACGTTCACAAACACAAAGAAGGACACTTTGTAGCTACCTTCTTCCTTATTGAATACAATCAGTCCAGGATCACTAAACATTTAGGAAAAGAATGTTAGGAACCCAAATAAGGACCCTTAGGACCCAAAGTGGGG